>NC_056743.1:1681907111-1681939611 GCF_019279795.1 Protopterus annectens
CATAAAAGCTATAATGTATTTGATTGTTTTAGTTTATTTTACATTTGATCACCAGGGCAGAACATTTATCCAGAAGGATCAGTTTTAGGTTCGGTGCATAAAGTACAGACTCCAAAAGAATTATAAACTAATATTAGACTACAAAGCATAAGTTACAAAACTTTCATTTGCAATGTAAAATGTTACAACAAACAGAAATTAAACAAATTACAAAATTTTAACATTAGATAAATAATATGCAGGTGAGATAAACAATTATACGCATTTCTGAATAGGAAAAAGGTAGAACAACAACTGGTAAAAAAGTTTCAAAGAATGAAAGGCAGATTGCAAAAGAAAAAAACTATTAGAAATACTGAGACGAGAAAAAAAAGCATATAAAGTCTGTATAACAAACAACAAAACTAAATATTTAAAATAATCAGCTGCAATAAAAAGGATGAATAAACAAAAATGTCACACAGCACCAGAGAAGCAGTGGCTAGCAACATCATTCAAGAGATATGCTGGGATTCAATAAACTCTGTGTAGGCTTTGTGCGAAGCCTACATGAAGTTTACATATTTGTGCAGTGAGCAGTGGCGATAATTACATATTTATGCTGCACACTCAATTTAAATGGAAACAAGCAATGTGTTGTGGCTGGAAACAAATCGAATAAAGCAACACAAATGGAAACATATAGATAGATGTGTTTATCTCTGGGCAAACTAGGTCTGCGGGATTGTGCAGATTGCACAATGTTTACCAAGGTTAGCAATATAGCAATGTATATGGTCAAAACACAGTACAGGACAGTCTATACAGTGCAGAGTACTGTGGGATACCATTTTAGGCATTTTGAACAAAAGTTGTGTAAATGATCTGCAACTGTACATGGACTGCCATTTAAAATAAACAGTAAGGGGTAGTGAGTGTATTGAATAAGGGCACACAGATGAATTGTAGGAATGAACGCAGGGAAAGAGGATAGGTGAAGCATCATAATGTATAGCAGATAAGGGCATGTAAATGGAAGACAGTTGTAGCAGGAGCACTAATCACACATCAACATGGTACAGTATGGACTGCACAGTGAAATTGTATATTATGTGACTGTCAGAAAAGGCAAGATAAAGTACAGTTGTGTACACTTACCATAAATGTAGATGTTCGAGTGTATTCACTGTTGCAGTCATTACATTTGGGTAATCGGCTGGCAGGATGACCCCAGTCAGCCTGAATAACAAAGTCTTGGGTCCTGCGTCGGTTGCTGTCTCCTCTTTCATGATGTCAGGTAGTCAGGGGTATAAAACATGCAGCCGACACAATTTTAATCAGTTTTTCTTGCCGCAGATGTCAGGTGCCCCCCAAATGGGGAGCAAAAAAATATATAAATAAACTGTAAATATATAAAAGCACCTTAGAAACATAAAATTTACCTTCAACTAAAAGCAAATACACCACAAAGGCTTTTGAGTATAGTGAAGGAAAGAAAAGGTATAGAATGGGGGATGGCGGGTGGGTAACCCAGACTGCAACAGTGAATACACTCGAACATCTACATTTATGGTAAGTATACACAACTGTAATATGTTCTTTGTTTTTCACTGTTGCAGTCATTACATTTGGGTAGAATCCCAAAGCTATGGATTGGATGGAACTAAACAGCATTAGGAGCACCTATAAGGTCCTGCAGGACTGCAGTGGCAAAGCCTGCCCTGGATTTAGAGAAGAGAGGTAAATTATAATGCTTTGTAAACGTATGAACAGAGCTCCAAGTAGCAGCTTCTAGAATGTCTTTGGTTGGGACCCATCTGAGTAAAGCTGCTGAAGTAGAGGCAGCCCTGGTGGAATGGGATCTGATCCTCTTGGGCACTGGTTTACCATGGTGCAAATAGCAGAAATGAATGCAGTTGCTTATACATTTAGAAATAGTCTGCTTTGATATAACCTTCCCCTCTGATCCTGCAGAAAATGCTACCAGTAGTTGCTCAGACTTTCTTAGAGATTTTGTCCTGTTTAAGTAGAATCTTAGTTGTCTGTGTACATCCAATGAATGCAGAATCTGCTCCCCCTTGTTCTGTGGATATGGGAAAAAAGTTGGCAGGTGAATGGTCTGGTTAAAGGCCACACTGGATGCCACCTTAGGCATAAAAGAAGGATTGGTCCTGAGGGCCACCCTGTCCGGGTAAAATATAATGAAAGGCTCCACTGCCATGAGAGCCTGTAGTTCCAAAACCCTTCTTGCTGAAGTGACTGCCAAAAGAAAAGCTGTCTTCCAAGAGAGAAATTTTAAATTTGCAGTAGCTGCTGGTTCAAAAGGAGGCAGGGTGAGCTTTTCCAGCACAAAACTGTGGTCCCATGCAGGACTTGGTGTTCTCCTGGGAGGCCTTAAATTTTTGGCTCCTCTGAGATACTGTCTAAGCAGTGGATGAGAAAAGAGAGGAGGCTCTGTGTTGTAATGAGCCGAGATGGCAGAGGCATGGATTTTTATTGAAGAAAAAGATAGGCCCTTGTCAAGCATCTCAGTTAAGTATTGTAAAATCTGAGGAATATTGGGCTTTTTTGTGTCTATTCCTTGTGCTTGGTTCCAAGCACAGAATCTATTCCATTTATCAGCATAAGATTTTCTAGTACTAGGCCTTCTGGTTTCCAAAATGATATCCATCACAGGTTTACTGAGAGATGTGGTTTGAATAATTAGTTGATTAGCCATGCTGCAAGATTCAGAGTTTGGAGCTGAGTGTGCAGAATTGGGTAGTTCTTCTGAGACAGTAGATGAGGTGTTTGAGGCAAGTACCACGGAGGAAGGTGTGACATATTCCTTAGAAGCGGGTACCAGTGCTGGTGAGGCCAGTCCAGAGCAATTAGGATCATTTTTGGTTTTTCCTGTCTGACTTTAGTAAGACCTTGGAGTAGAGGCAGAGGGGGAAAGGCATAGACTGATAGGTTTTTCCAGCTGAAAAATAGAGCATCCACTTTCCATGCTTTTTGTGATGAGTTCTTGTGCAGAATTTGTCCAACTGATAGTTTTAGGGAGAGGCAAATATATATATGTCTGGGCACCCCCATTTCTGTGTTAACATGCTGAAGATTTGTGGATCCAGTTTTATAGGTTCATAGGTTGGTACTAGACTATCAGCCCTATTCAATCCAATTGTCAAGGTTCCTTTTGAAGAGGGCCAAAGAGGCACTCTGCTTGACATGTATGGGCAATCTATTCCAGAGTCTGGGGAGTCTCTGGGTCAGGTACCTATCCCTCCAGCCTGTTTTGTTTATTGTGATGACAAGGTTTAGATCCCTGGAGCATGTGGCTCTGAGGGATTGGGATTTCTTTAAGTTTAGCATGTCCAACAGCTCTGGGTTTGACATGGCCTTGTATGTTAAGCAGAGATCGCCTCTGAGTAGATGATATGGGACAGAGTATAGCTGGAGTTTTTTAAGGCAGTCAGCATAGGGCATCTGCTTTAGGCCTGTGATTCTTTTAGTGAGGTATTTCTGTGGCCTTTCCAGTTGTTGCAGATGTCTTGAGAGGTACATACCAAATGGGGCATTGTATTCTATAATGGGTCTAATGAGGGATGAGTACAGTGGGACAATGACCTCCTTTTTTCTGGATGAAAAGCCATTAGTGATGAGGTGTGCCACATAGAAGGATTTCCTGATTGTTATGGTGATGTGGTTGTCGAAGGTGAGACCACTGTCCACCTGTGTCCCTAAGTCTCTTATCACACTTTCAGTGTTTAGTGTACTGCCACCTATATGGTAATTCACGGGTACATGTTTTTTCCCAAAGGGGATAACTATACATTTTTTGGCATTGAGCTTGAGCCCATGGCTCTGGCACCAAGCATCTGTTTTTGTAAGGCCCTTTTGTAGAGTATCCACATCATTTGGGGATTCAATAATGGCTCCCAGTTTGCAGTCATCTGTGAACTTTGTTAGCCAGAGTCCCTTAGTGTTGGCCTGTACTTCAGAGAAGTAGATGCCAAACAAGAGCAGTCCCAGGACTGAACCCTGAGGTACTCCACTTGTCACCTGAATGGAGCTGGATTTGGAGTCAGCTACTTTTACAGTGTGGGTTCTATCAGTAAGCCAGTTAGCAACCAGATGGGTGATGTAGGGATTAATGCCCAGCTTAGTAAGTTTATCTATGATTCCAGAGTGGGGGATGGTGTCAAAGGCCTTGCCAAGGTCTAGATAGGCTGTGTGAACCACCTTACCCTTGCCATGGCACTGGAGACTGATTCGAAGAAGTCAATCAGGTTCAGGAGACAAGATCGGCCCTTCATGAACACAAACTGGGTGGGGTCCAGTGTTTGAAGGTTGCCAATGTCTTTGTTTATAAGTTCCATGATAATACGCTCTATGGCCTTGAAGATAAGGCTCGTCAGACTGATGGGACTGTAGTTTCCAGGATCCAAGGTGGATCCTCCCTTGTGGAGTGGGATAACTGTAGCTCTGCGCCACTCAGTGGTCACGAAACCTGAGGTGAGGCTATGATTAAACATGACACTTAGGTGAGGTGCCAGTTCATATTGTAGTTCATGTAGTACACAGCCCGGGATGTCATCTGGTCCCATGGATGCTGTATTCTTAGCTTTGGGGAGTGCATTTTTTACCTGTGTGGCCATTATTACTGGAATTTGGCAATCTTCCGGTATTGAGATGGGCCATTTAGGGGGTGAGGGGAGGGGTGAAGTTGGCACTGAATCGATCTGCCAGGATATTGGCAATATCTATGGGATCAGTATATTTAATGCCATTCTGTTTTAGCTCAGAGCAGATCTGAGCATTGCCATTTAGATTCTTGACATAGCTATAGAATGTCTTGTGGTTGTCTATGGAATCTTTGGCAATTTTATTTTCATAACTAGCTTTGGAGGATTTTATGAGGGATCTCATTTTCTTACTGAGGCTGGCAAGGGAGTTGTTTGCATCCTGGGATATTCCTCTTTTCTGCAACAGTTTCTTCCTTTGTTGTAAAGTTTGTTTATGACAGGGTACCACCAGATTGGCGTCCTTTTTTTGGATGAGAGCATCTTGGTTCTATTTGGGATGGCACAATTCATGCATGAGTGGATGTGCTCGTACAGTGCCTTAGTGTAGGATTCAGCAGATGAACTTTCAGTTCCCGTCTGCATGGGTGTCATGAAATTTGTCACTTCTGGCTTGAGTAGCATGAAGTTGGCTTTGGAGAAGTTTTTTATGGAGGTTTCCTTACTGGGGGTGGGATGTGGATGTTAAGGGTGATTAGCTTATACTAACGAGGGGGTGACCATAGGTGTGGAGCATTGATTTCCCATGTTGGTAATGGCCAGGTCTAGGATATTGGAGCCCTGGTGGGACTATGGATTAGATGATCCAGGGTGTTGGAATTTATGAATTCCAAGAACCGTTGGGCAAAAGTGTTGGTACACGAGTAGTTTTCCCAGTTAATGGTAGGGTAGTTAAAATCACCCAGTATTAGGGTGTTTGGTTCTAACTTAATATTTTCCAGTATGTTTAGAAAGGTGTGGTGAGAATCTTGGGGCATGGTGGGGGATCTGTAGCAAGCTGCAATTTGGATTGCAGTCTTACCTAGTGTTAGTTGCACCTGGAGAATTTCAGACACATTGTGTTGGGCAACTAGCCTGGTGGTGAATATCCTTGGTGAATATTGACACTCCTCCACCTTTAGTGTTTCGGTCCTGGTTTGGTGGCTGAAAAGTGTGGTAAGAGTTGTAGCCTGGTATTGCAGGGGTGCTCTCTGGAGCCTTGAACCATTAGTGTAGGTCCATAAGATTTCTGCTTAGGTCGTCTGCCAGAGTATTTTGCTTTCCTGGCAGGAATTGTGCTTGAAGATGTATTTGGTAAGTCAAGGCTGTGTTCCACAAGGCCATGGCTAGTCTGCAAAGGGGGTAGGAATGTGTACCCCCCTGCTTGTTTATGTACCACATAACTGTGGTGTTGTCCATCTTTAGCAGTAGTTGTCCTGGATGAAGAAAGTCCTTGAAGGCTGTCAGAGCATTCTAAACAGCTAGCATGTCTTTCTGGTTGATATGCAGATGAATTTGGTTTGGGCTCAATTTGCCCTGAATGCATCTCCCTACTAGGTGGGCCCCCCAAGCATAGTCTGATGTGTCTGTAGTTAGGGTTTGGGTGGCAGGGGGTAGAGTGAATGACAATCCCTTGTTTTGGTGACATGTCTCTGCCACCAAAGAAACTCCTGTTGTAGGCAGGGAATGAGAGGAATCATTGTTTCCAGGCTGTGACAATGATGACTCCATAAACTTTTTAGGTACCATTAAAGTTTCGTCATATGCAGTCACGCATATGGAATTAGAATGCAGGATGCCATGAACCTCAAAGCCTGCAGAATGTGGCTTGCAGATAGCTGGGTTTTTGTTGCCATTTGTTTGAAGTATGTTGTCAATTGCCTTTGTTTGTCTGGCATGAGGTAAGCCATCTGGGCAGTTGTATTCAAGTTTGCACCCAGGAATGTAATTATTTGAGAGGGTATCAGTTGTGATTTCTTTTCGTTTATGGTGTACCCTAGGCATGCTAGAAGCCTTTTTTCAAATGCCAGATGTTGAAGAAGAGTGTCCTCTGCTTGAATGAGACAATCGTCCAGATAAGGATAAATTTGGAGGTTTCTTTGTCTGCAGAATGCAATTACTGGTGCCGGGCACTTTGTAAAGACCCAGGACGCAGTAGATAAGCCAAATGGCAGTGCAGAGAATTGGTAATGCAAAAAAACCTGCTTTGAAGGGGAGGTATTTTCTGCATGATTCCCTTATTGGGATATGCAGGTATGCCTCTTTTAAGTCTAGAGTTACTAACCAAGCATTCTTGCCTAGCATATGCAGTAGCTGTTGTAAAGTCAACATTTTGAATTTTGGAATGTCCAGGTATGTGTTCAGAATCAATAAGTCCAGTATTGGACACCATGAATTTTCTTTTCTGGGTACCAGGAAAAGTTTTGAATAAAATCCTTGTCCTTTTTCCTGTTCTGGTACCAGTTGAATAGTCCCCATATCCATGAAGGGCATGACTTGTTTCTGGGCCTCTGCCCACTGGTTTTGTGGCAGATCCGGCCATCCGTTTGGAATTGGCAAAGTATGGAAATGAAATCTGTACCCCTGGGATACTATGTTTAATACCCACTTGTCCGGGGTAATTATTGCCAATTTTGAGCATGAAGTGCTAGTTTTCCCCTCAAGGGGGCTGCCAAAAGATAAGTGCTTGGAGATGGTAGTCATTGAGACTGCTTACTGTAGGGTTGTGCTTTGTTTCCTCCAGATTTGGAGGTGGAAGCACCCCATTGCTTTGACCTGTAAGAACCCTGTGATTGATATCTGGAGCCTTTTGAGTGCCTGGGTTTGCAATGAGTGGCTCTGTTGGACACAGGAAAGGACCAGTTTTTAGTAGGCTAGTGCCTACTGAACCTGGGTGGCTGCTCTTGCAAGAAATCTTTTACAGTTTGCATAGATTTAGCTTTGTCTTCCATTTTCTTTAAAACCTCTTCTGCCTTTTTACCAAACAGAGTATCATGCTGCAAAGGGGCGTCCAACAATTTAGCTTTAACATGATCAGGCAGGTTTTGCTCCTTGAGCCAGGCATGCCTTCTAATCACAGATCCAGTAACGGCGGCCCTATAAGAAGCCTCCAAGGAATCAAAACCACATTGCAAAGTATGCTTTCCGACCTGTTCTGCTGAATGCAATAAATCCTGTAACTCTTTATTTTCCACACAATCAGAAATCAACATCCTTTTCTGTTTCAGTAAGCCCATAACATGCTGTTGATATTTAAGCATATGAAACTGGCAGTTTAAAGCCCTGATTGCCAAGGTTGCAGACGTATAAACCTTCTTACCCCATCTATCCAGTGCCCTGGAACCTCTATCAGAAGGGGTAGGATTTTTGGCTGTAGAAGCCTTAACATCCTTGGGACCCTGAGAAATAGTCTCAGGATCAGCAGCAGGATTTTTGAAAAGAAATTTGTGGGAGTCAGAAACCCTGTGATATCTGTCTGGCTTACTAGGAGCCGGAGGCAGGGAATCAGGGGCCATGCTTGATTCTGAAAACACATCATCAACAATGTCTAATACAGGAGGTATTGCCAAAGGTCTATGCTGACCTTGTTTTTGTTGCTGGCGTTGGTTTAATGTAAAAATGTTGAGGCCTGAAAACACCCTCAGAAGCCGGTGCCTGCTGAGCGGCTCTGGACCCATCCAAGGGAGAGACATCCGCGGGTATACCGAACTCCAAATTGGTCTCGGTAGAGGCCTGCGACTCAAAAGTAGTGGGTATCAGGGGCTGTGAAAGAGCCTCACTGAGTACCGGCGAACCGGCGACTGGTTTAGGGGAAGCTTCATCGTCGGTTTTCTCTGTCTTTTTCCTTGCGTTTTTTGTGAACTCCAGTAGTCGGATTGCTAACCGACGACATTTCAGGGTAGTTAAATCTTGAACTAAAATATTTAGAAGCAAAAATATACCGATGCTTAATAACTCGGTTAAATTTAGAACAAAACCAACAGCAAGGCACATTGTGATCAGGGCCTAGGCAAGGAATACAGTACAAATGAAAATCCTTATGAGGTATTTGCTTCCAACAAGTAATACAATTATTAACTTTTACTGACATTGGTAAGGAGCAAGAAAAAGTTTCCCCAACGGGGTAATTAGCTTTAGTTTGAAGACTTCGGTTCTGAAACTCGAATACGAAAATTTCAGGAGTTGGCCGACCGGCACTTGCAAACTGCTTCTGCTTCGGGCACTGCGTGACAAGAAATACTGATTAAAATGGCGTTGGCTGCATGTTTTATACCCCTGATGACCTGATGTCATGGAAGAGGAGACAGCAACTAACGCAGGACCCAAGACTTTGTTATTCAGGCCGACTGGGGGCAACCTGCCAGCAGATTACCCAAATGTAATGACTGCAACAGTGAAGCACAAAGAACATCAATGGAGAAGCTGTCTTTGTGATAAAAGCATCCTGACAAGAACAATGGAGAGGACATCTATCAGAGATGTTATATGCAATCAGGGTTGGGTGCATATTGTAAACTCTGAAAATTGATTTGCCTGAATATGACTGTAATGTCAGCAGAGGTTTCCCTCAAGTGGGCCTCAGTTACAGGCTCATGGACAACAGTAAACAGAAGCATGCAGAATCATGAGCAATATCAGAATGATACCACCAGTAATCCCATGTCTCTGACATTACATATGTGATCCTAAGTGATCATGTATGGTTCTGCATGGACACACTTCCACAGCTGTTATGACATGTCAACAATCTATGAGGGTAATCAAGCACACTGTCCTGACACTGTAACATCTGCTGGAGGTGTTACGAGGGACACTGCTATACTTATATATGAGATTATGATCAATCTAGAATAGCTGGCAGGTGTGCATGGCATACATATGGCACAGTCCACACTGTCACAAATGTAACCCATGCCATCAATGTTGACAAACAGCTATGTATGTACCATGTGCATCACCAGAACAGATATTACACATGCATCTGGTATAACACTTTGATGGGGCTTCCTCACCATCAGACAGTGATGTTTATGCAACAGAAAGAATACCTAGGTATGGCTAATAAGATGTGTGGGAGCTCTCTGTGGCAAAGGTGGTACACTTCAATTACACATCATTGGAAGATATGTAGGGAGGTACATGAAGAAGGGTGCATTGCACTCAGTTACGTGTGTGTTGAAGGATGTGAACTATGGAGGTATTATGGCCTTCGATGTGGATGTCCTGCACATGCTCAGTAGTTGTGTTACATGCAAGAGAGTAGTCACCACTGTGGCCACATGCTGGTGCATGTTCCACGTACCATCTACCCCAGGACACAGGTCACATGCCACTTGGTCTGCATAAAGGGGTGTGATGTCTACATTATCACTGGGTTGTGCATTTGTTTTCATAATGTAATAAATCCCTCTATGGTTCTGTTTTATCTCGTGTTGCCATGGCTGTGGTAGTGATCTTTGGTGTGTGTTGATACTGTCTGTATTATACTAATATCACAGTTGGAGTCAATGATTCCCCACAATCTGTAGTCTTCCAGACAGCTATTCGAGCACAGGATATGTATGTCATTCTTAATGTCTATGACTTAATGGACAGGAAAGAGCCTAGCTGACAGCCCTGATGTACAGACCTGATCACGGGACTAAAGATATAGGTCACTTCACATATTTTGACATGTTTAGAGGCCACATATGTGATCCAGTGGTCTACTTACTTCACGATATAAATGTTTATGGCCACTTTTGATAGTGTTGAGTGAACACCTCAGTAGGGATTTGTGTCAAATGCTTTGGCCTGGTCAAGTTCCAGAGGATGATAGTGTTGTTATCATGCATGTCCTCGATGATTTCTTAGAGAACATCTAACAGATATAACAGACATGGATGTACCATTAACAATTCACACATGTCTTTAGCACACAGCCGGGATATTACAAGTATACATTTAGAAAAGGCCCTTGATTACATGTTGGTCTACCTCACAGTTGTGGAGAGTCAGAATGTGTCTATACATGCATGCATCAGGTGCAGCCCCCCCCCAACTCAGTCAGATGCATGTTGATGTACACCCTTCTACAGGAACATATTCCATATGGAGGTTGTATTGAAGTGTGCATCCAGCCGTGTTAGGTGTATGTTCTGAGTCATGCTATAGGTGATCTGTGATGTTGTCACAGCCCATTGATTCTTTGTGATATGCCTGAATGAAGGTAAGACAGTACATACTGCCTATTTTGATCTGGCCTAGGGTTTGGATATAATCCCACACAGGTATCATTGAGAAGCTCTCTCAGATGGGAATTAACCCTTGCACTACTAAATGGTTAATACATCAGCACACTGACAAAACACATACTGTGAAGGGTGGTAAATCAGCCTCTACCAGTAGAGCTGTCACTACTGGCATACCCCAAGGATCTGTGTTGGGCTCTTTACTGATAGAAATCTATTTCTTGACAGTCCAGGCTAAAGTATATGGCCTTTGGCTTACAAAGTTTGCTGATTATTGCATATTGAGTGAAATCATTGAGTCCATCAATTATGTTAACATATTACAGGAGGGGCTAACATGGACAAATGATTGGTGGCAAAGCCACGTGGTCTACAAATAAATGGAAAATGTGTCATTATGTTTGCCTTCTTTAAAGTGGAATTCTCCAGTAAATACACCATTAATAACACCACCCATGTGCTCAAACCCAGTGGTGCAAGACCTGGGAACACACAAAGATAGTAATCTGAACTTTGACTACCAAGTTTCCACAGTGGTATGGAAAGGCTACGCTATGCACCTCATAAGTCAGACCATCGTATCCACATCTGAGGGTGTTATGACAGCGATGTATTCAACTTTCATCAGAACACTAATAGAGTATAATTTTCTCTTTTGCATGAACCTGACCAGACACCTTCAGCAGCTGGAGAGGCCATGGGGGTTTCTCACAAAGAAAATACAGGGCCTACAAATCATGCCATGATGTATTTAGATAGACTGAAAGCCTTGTCTCTGTAATCTGCATCATATAGAACAAAATGACTTGTTCTTGAAATGCAGGCCAGTCATTGGCCCTACCTAATGGAAATACTGCATGTCCGCAAATCAGCTATAAATGATGACATCAGCAGAGTGTGGTGAGAGGAAGATGGTAATACCAGTGTCGTACAGACTGGTGTAAAATGGACTCTCTAATATCAGGCAAGTTCCCGGACACACACACACACACACACACACACACACACACACACACACACACACAGACACACACACACCAGTTGACTGCAGTGATAATAGAACCCCCTACCTATTTAAGTACACCAATTAGAGAACTCTGTATTTAAGGCAAGCACCACAGCACAAGTCTGACTTGGAGAGTGTCAGACAACAGCTTATAGTTGATTATGTCTGGTGAGGAGAAGATGGTAACAGAAGTGTCCCACATTCTGGTGTTAAATATTCTCTAATGTCAAGTAAGTGCACCAACACACAACAGTTAACTAAAGTAAGAACAGAACCCCTACCCATTGAAGTACACAGACAAGAAAACTCAGTTTCTTACCCAAGTGCCATGGCATACGTCTGACTTTTAAAAGGCTACAGGGCAACATATAGTGGATAAAATCAGCAGTGGGTGCTAGAGAGAAGATGTTGGGAGGCCTGCATGAAATGGATAGATAGCCATGTCCAACTGTCAAAATAATAAAGTTCTGCATGTTACCAGATTAATGAGTGTGCAATGTGTAGTAGTTGATGGCTGTCTTTCCAACGTGCAGGTATACTTTAAAATACAGCTTTACAAACTAATTGGAAACAGCTGTCTACATTACTACAACTACTGGAAACTCTGAATGTGTATTGTCAATATCAAGATGCTCTTGGTATATAAGATGACATTTGTTATTTATTTCTGTAGTGTAGTTGATATATTTGTGAACAAGTACTGAGAGACCAAGGTTGCAGTGCACAGGGGGAAGTAACAAATGGCTGCATTGTAAATATGTGGTATTTTCTTAGTGCCTTCATTTTGTTTGTGTGTCCACATGTGGTTTCATAGCATGAAGACATGCTATTATCTATTTTGCATAGCGCACCACTGAGCAGCAGGTTTGGCCAATGGTTAGCAAAGTCTGTGCATATGTGAGATATATATTTCTACTGCTTTCCCTGTTTACATGTAGTTAAGCAAGCAAACATAAGCCTCATTGCTAAAATTACTGGAGTTCTCAGTACTGACTATATGAAGCACACCTGCTACTTAACTGACTCTATGGCAGCAGGTATAAATGCACTGACACATTTCTTTTGGAGCCCAGATGCTATAGGAATTGAATCCAGGTGTATGCAATAGCTTTAAATAAGTAGTGATAATGCAATTAAGTAATTATTTATACTACATTCACTGTTTGTTACAGTGTGTTGACATAGTCTAGCATGTTTAAGTGGCATTGTGTAGAGGTAACTGCACCACAGAAAAGCAGTTCACTATCATCTGGTATTGCTGAGTGATGCCAAGCTCTGTGCAAACACAGAGACCAGAAAGTGAACTACATTGTTTTTTTTTTTATTACTTATATATGTGTTGTGTGTGATTCTATTTTTGGCCATATTATAGATGTTAAAATGGGGTAGATAGAAAAGTGGTGAAATGGGGGAAGCTGGGAAAGAGCAAAGGGAAAGCAATATTGGAAAGTGTAGGAGGGAGGTAGGAAGAACCACAGCCATCCTTTTTTTAACAGTGTAAAATGAAAATATGTACAGAATATTAGCTGAATTTGGACTGTCACCTCCTCAGAGAGGGGTGACAACAATGCAATCATGTTGTATAGCTAAATGGACCAAATCAAGTATGTCAAGAAGACATGTGTGTGAAATGGAAAGCTATGTATGGGAAGATGTTTTTTGTGGAACAGTTACCTTTTCTTTTCCTATTAACTTCAGTAAGAGAGGGATGCTTGGTAAGGGACGTTAGCATTTCTGGGTCAGGTAAGTTGTGTAGGTGAGGAAGTAAATGCAAACAAACAGGACAAACAAGACAAGACACAGGGGTAGTGAGTGACCCAAGAGGTTGGGCGACACCATGATTGGGGTAAGGGAGGGGACAAAGCAAACCCATGCCTATCAAACATGGAGACAGTGAGAATCTAGTCATCTGTAGGACTGTCATCACTGTTCCCTTACTCCACTGGCTGCTGGAGTGCTTGATGTCTTCTCCTATAGAATATGAGGTAGAGAAGCCTCTCCATCCAGTGCTGGTGCTATGCATGACCATATGTGCCAACCTTGGCATCTCCTGGGGGATGATGAAATCCCTACCTTGTGCAGTACTACTGGAGGGTACCACAGTACCAGCTGCAGGGGTAATACTACTTGAGGGTGCAGGTAGCACAGGGATTACAAAGTATAATTATAGATTGCTCAAAGTAATCTTCATAATGTGCAGATATTGCATAGATGTTTGCTCCAATTATACAGAGTAAAGTTAAAAGCAGGGCAATTATGTCACTAGTGTAGAACTCAATTTATGTAATACTATTAAAGAACTGCAGTCTTTTATACTTGTTTCTCGTGGTATTAGAACCCACAGCCCCTGACTACAGTCTTCCACTTGACTCCTAAACTTGTTGTGTACTGCAAACTGATGCATGCATACTTGCCTTTATTGTTAGGGTATTCATGTTTACTTTGCTACTAGTGCATAGAAAAGCAAAAAAAAAATCTTTAAATTTTAAATTTACAATAATACTTCTCTTGTGCTGCATAAATACCACTTGCTTCCCATAGTCACTCTAGATGCTCAGCATGGGCCAGCCTATTCACATCTATTTCAAAATTAGCTCTGAAAAGAAAAGAGAAGAACAGAGGAGTAGTATGCATACTAGTCTTGCCTATGTTTAGCTTTCTATCTATTATATATTCTCTTCATTAGCACACTTACACAACTGTGGGATGTTGCTAGTGCTGGCTCTATTCTCTAGTGTGTGAGATTCCAGTCACACTGGATACAGCCTTGGCCAGACTATTCCAAGCCTCAGACATGTACTAGCAGCCAGTGTAGTCCCAAAAACTTTTGGCTATGGTGCTTTACCAGCAGTCCAATAAAGATTTTTGACTCCTGAACACCCTACCTCTGCACCCTAAAATGGGCACTTTCCCCTCTAATACCATACATGTCTAATCCCAAAACAGTGCAACAGGAAATAATGATTACCCACCAATTCTTGTTATCTTATTTACTGGTAGTGTGCAAACCTGAGAAATGATGCCAATCATGTTTGCTCAATTTTAGGCAGAGATCAACAATGCCAAACAGAGAAGAAAGCAGTTTTGGAAGTTGGAGGGTTAATCTTGACACTTGACATTAGCTTGAGGGGTGTGTGTTGCTGTAACTGTTAGATGGTTTAACTTTGCTGACATGCAAACATACATACATACAGGCATACATTTAATGACCTGACACATGTTTGGCTTGGCTTTATACACTAATAAAATTGATTTTTACAGTGTGGGATTCAAACCTCTGCATAAGGACAAAACATTTTCATCCACAGAGGTGATTTTACATCTTTGCCACATAAGAAGTGCTTCTCAATCATAGTCACGAGTCATTTATAAATACAGATGACGGATTGAGGAGTTAGCTATGTATGTTTGTGTGACCTGACAATGTACTTGTATAAACATTCATTTGCATATGTGTCTTATTTAAGTGTGAATGCCATCCAAGTCCAGATAGCAGAATTATACTTACAGAAACATAACAATCAGCAAAGGAGCAGAGCCAGTACACAAAAGACCAAACCAATCCAATTTATTGAGACAGTTTTAGTGCTTTCATCAGAATGTATCCACAGACTTCTTCAGAAACAACTGAATCATAGTACATTCCCCATTTAAATACCCCACCAAAAATTCACATGACTAACACCACACTTAATTGGTTAATTGGTGTGTGTGTGTGTGTGTGTGTGTGTGTGTGTGTGTGTGTGTGTGTGTGCGCATTAGGAAATACTACTTTTATATGAAGCACTTCTTGGCATGGGCATTTTTGTCAGAGCATTTTACTTTCTCAGATGCTTAAGTAAAAGCAGTAGGTAGCCAGTGCAGAACATATAATCATGTGCCTCATAGTGCCACTAACATGATTTCATCAGCCCAGAGGAGAGCAGCTGCAGTGGCCCGTGAATGGATGTCTACTGGGGGACTACTAAAGAGCCACTATTGACACTAAATGAAGAGTTCCTGTCCACTGTCAGGATCCATAGAGCTCAGCGGAAAGTCCAAAACAGCATGTGATTGCTGATAGTGCTGCTGTTTCATACCTATCTGAACTATTAAATACTTCTTGTGTAGTAAAATATTGACAGCAATACTTAAGTTCTGTTTAACATCATTTTTGTTGGGGGAGACATTTGTAGACTGATACAGTTAACAACACATTCTGGTTAATTACACATGCTAATGTGTGATGTGGGTGTCAGGATTTCCATACTATGGAATGACATTACTTATTATGGATGTAGTACTGCTTCAAGTGTTTGTGTACTTCTTTTTCAATGTTCAATGTATGCCCAATTTACTATGTTCAATGATTATATGTTTTATATGCAACATGCTGTATATTTCTCAATAATAATGTTTATATTGCATCATGTATGTTCTGTATCAATTTTTTTCTTGGAGATTTTCTCCCTGGGGCTCCAGTGAAAATGGGCTCTTCATGGTCCATTGGACTTCCCCGGTCATCAAACTGAACTAAATAAATAAAACACTTAAATAAATAAATAATTACACCGGGGTTTGCGGTGGATGTGTCACCCAAGTTTTTTGTTAAAAGTATTGTTAATGGACATATAAAGGGCAAAAAATTTTAACCACGTGTTACTGTTAATTGTGATGATGGCATCCTTACGTTTTGCTTAACTTCTTGCAGGAACATCCTGTCTAAGAACCATTAAATCATCTACACATGGTAAGCCAAACATGTTTATGTCAACAGTGATGACCAGTTCAAAAAAATATTTATTTTATCATATGTGTGATGTGGGTGTCAGGACTGTTATGTGCATTGCTGTACTGTCTGTAATAGTGGCAAAACTCTTAGTTTGTTAGGATATATTGGACTACAGTAGTGTAGGTATTAATTCCTTTGCTGCTTATTATCACAGGTGATCCTGATAGTGGAAGTGTAGGACTCTTACCACCTGTTGTCAGACTATATACTGATAGTCCACCTAACTCCAAATAGTGGGGCTAGAAGCCCCTCTTTCAAGTACATGTTCACTAAACGTGTTTCTGCTTATTTGTCCATATCATTATAAGCCACATAAATCGCATAATTGTTGATCATACAATATGCTGTATAAGCATATGTTATTAACCTAAAATAGCTGATCACTATCAGGTTCAAATTGATGAATGATGCTACTTAGTATTCAAAATAAAAATAGTCTATCAGTCCATAAAGGTACATGACTGTTTGTGCAAAATATACTATCCATTATTTTAATCTGGATATGTCTATAAAGTATTTGTTGATAAAACAAAAATAGTCTGTTAGGGCTTAGTCTTAACAATACGCGTGTGCCAAACTCCTTTAATATTTAACAGTTGTGGAACACATACTTTTAAGATTCAAAATGAGGTACATTCCTTGAAATTAAGTACAGTTATGGTAAGTATTCGTAAAATAGTTTATGTTATTAACAAGTAATTATAGTAAACATGTCCCAAAATACTTGCATCACTTGAGAGGCTAAGAGCCACAACGTTGTTAATGAAAATGAAGTGGTTATTTCCATCGCCGCTAGCCAATGTATCTATGGGGAGAGGGCAAACGATTTAATAAATACAAACGTTTCATACATCCTGTTCAGCATATGTCCTATTCATTCGTGAGGCAAGTTCACTCACTCACTATTTAATTTGCCATCTATTAAACAAAAGGCGAATACTGTTATTTGTATATGTATAGCTAGCTATACTGGGTATTCATCAGTTTACTTCTGATGTTAGCACTGTTGCCAGTAACGGTTTAAAGTGAATACCAGCTTTTCTCGTCTTACCCAGTTGACTTGATGTTTATTTAACAATTAATCCTGGTTTTCAATTTAGAGAATTGACTTTGTGCAACGGTTAGCATCCTATCTAAGAAAGCACCTCTGCAAAGTACCTACCTCCGAAGTCGAGTCGAGACGAGCGAACCTTTTAAGTGCTGCGCATACTTTTCAACTGTACAGATTTGCGCATAATGCCCACATTTTTTACGTATATTTTTGTTCCGTTTTTCATAAAATTGTGATTTGCTTGCAAATTAGTGGAGTGCTGGACTTACACTTTCTTTTATTTCTCATCCATCTACCCCACACAAGCAAAATTGTTCTACTCCTGTCTATACTGATTGTTGTTGCTATTCATTGCCCGTAATTGTTTAGACAATAGATTTTAGGAAGGAAAGAAGCAGCATATCGAAAGAGAAATAGAGCGATATCACGTCAGGAACAACGCCACTCAGGGGCCAACATTCTAGATGTTAACGACTAAGCTGGCTGCCGGACAATTATTAGGGTTACCACCTGTCCCACTTTGCGAGGGACAGTCCCTCTTTAGGCAGTTGTGTCCTGACCAAACATATTAAAAATGGCAAATGTCCTGAGATTGTAGGACATAATTATGTCCCATATTTCATGTAATAGTTGCATAAAATTGTTATTTCTGTAAGTAAAATACCTAAATGTTACAAGAAACAAAATAAACAACTAAATTGCTACAAGAATAAGCTTTCATTTAAGCAAAAAAGTAAAGTTCTATCCTTTGTACTGACCATGACTATGTGTCAGCCTGTAAAATCTGATGTGTGTCCCGAAAATGTCCCACTTTGGCCATTTGAAAAGATGGCAACCCTAACAATTATGTTGGTGCGCTCTATTTAATAATTGTTTTCAATCGCGTCAGGAATATGACACCCTGATTTGTCTAATATTTGCATGTAAGAAAAAGCATGAAATTAGGAAACTAAAGCATCACAGTTATTTATTTGTGTGTACTTATTTTATTTACAAATATTGACGTATGGGATCCTTTCAAATGAGCAATCAAGTAACTGTATTTACTTTTGTTTATCCTGAAAGCATAGCGCCTAACCTTCCATCTCCAAAATGGGGAACACTATCCTTCATAAATGTGGAACAAATTGGCAAAATGTGAAACACCTACTAATGACTTTAACCAGGAAGGTCCAATGATGGGTAAAATATCCTGGTTTTACTGATAAAAAAATATTTTCTAATGAATTAATATGATTTTTATTTATATTTACCATTAATATCAGTTAAAAATTCCTAACACTAAATGTGTGATAGACCCTTTCAACGTGAACTTCATGGAACATGAGCTTTAAGATCCCAGATGAGGTACTCTCACTTGAGATGTATGCTGGAAAGTCCATCTGGGAACTGAAATGTTCATTTTCAGTGGAGGCCCGATGGAGAAAAGCTCCAAAGCAAGGACGGAAGTACAGTCTTGAAAAATCTTGGGGAAAAAAGGTCAACAAACGGGATTTACAAAATATTTCAAGGTAAGTGGTCAACAAGCATTATTTAATGAGGACCTAGCTGTCAACCAATCGGGAATATGTTTTAACAGAATCAGGAACAAACCCTGAGATAATCTGGGACAGTCATGGGCAATTTCAAAATATCAGTACTATTAAGTTCAGGGAATTGACAGAATAAGAGAACATGCATTAATATTTCTGAAGTAAAAAATATCTTTAATTATTGTCATTTTATTAAGTAGTGGTGAAACCCCCACTTTCTCCCCCACCTGCTGCTACTGTCCTATTTTTCCTTCTGCCTTAAATAAACTAACCCAGAAAAGAGAAGGCTGTCCTTGAACACAATGCATTACATGTATATATCTATCTATCTATCTATATATATATATATATATATATATATATATATATATAAATTGCTTTACCAAGTTACATGTTGTTTTTCCAATCATCTGCCTCCTCATGGTATGACTATTTCCTTTTACTCCACTGTATGCATATATGTATTTTTATTGCTCTACCTATAATGGTCTGTACATTTATGTTTATTTCATTTTTATTTTACTGTAGTGCTGTGTTTGTTTATACATTACAGTCTGTATTTAGAGCTTTTCTTCCTGGGTCTCTGCTGAAAATGGGTTCTTTTTGACCCAGTTGGACCATCCCATTAAACAAATGTCAAATACATAAATAAATAAGTAAAGTCAGGGAAGAAAATTTGATAGAAGTAAGGAAGTAAGTGAAGAAGGGTGGGTAAGGAGGTATAACAAATGAAAATGTACTTGTTCATATTTAGGGATATAGTTTATCCTGGTTTTGAGCAAGGCCGAAGCCACATTTTAGATAGGAAGTCTTTCAGAGTGGTTTTGAAGGCTGGGAGGGAGGGTATTGACCTGATGGATACAGGTAAGGAGTTCCAGGCTTTAGCAACCATATACAAGTACAGACAGTGCCTAGCAGATTTTATAGGTGTGCAGACAGGAGTTTTTGGTCAATAGATTGCAGTGACCGACTGGGAAAATAATTGTGTGGAATGTTTTTTAGTGCTGGGCAGACAGATGAGTGCTGGATAATTTTGTAGGTCGTAAGAAGCTGTGTATGTGTTTAGTTGATGAGGCAGTTCTA
Source organism: Protopterus annectens (assembly GCF_019279795.1). Taxonomy (NCBI): domain Eukaryota; kingdom Metazoa; phylum Chordata; order Ceratodontiformes; family Protopteridae; genus Protopterus; species Protopterus annectens. Next base: position 1,681,927,305 of record NC_056743.1, read on the forward strand.
ACCAGTTTAGACTTTATAGTGTTATACAGACTTTTTAGTGCTATACAGTGGTGGGATCCAAAAGGGGTATTTGCAGCAAATTTAGCAACTTTGTTTTAAGATTGTTCAGGTTTTAAATTTTGTGAGGATGGGAGTACCATAAAGAAGTGTAGGGAGGAGATAAGTAATGGCAAGTGTTGACTTAATTGTATCAGTGAGAAAGTTTTGGCTCTGTAAAGCATCCCTAGTTTTGATGAGTTTTTATTGTGCAATTTTTATATCTTCAATGGCTGTATTATTAAGAGACAAGACTTTAAATTTAGATTTTTCATGAGAGATGGATTTGGTGGAAAAGTAGTAGTCTGATCTTTTTTGGGTTGAGCAAGAGCTGTGAGTTACAAAGTTATGTTTCAGTGGCTGTTAAAGCTTCCTGAGTAATTTTTTGGAGGTGTACCATATTCTCAGATGTGCAAATAAGAGTGGAATCATCTGCATATTGTATTAGGGTGGTCTCTTGTGTGAATGTATAGTGGGTGTTGGTGAAAATGTTAAAGAAGAGGGGACCAAGGATAGAACCATGTGGTACACTAGTGGTAACTGGGAGGTATTGGGAGAGCATGGAGTGCCATTTTACTGACTGATACATACTGGACAGGTAGCTTTTCAACCACAGAATAGCGGGCTGAGAGACTTAGTGAAGACATTTGAAGTAGATGTTTGCTGTGATAAACTGTGTCAGGGGGTTAGACAAGTCTAGAAATAAGGACGAGACTAGTTTTCCATTCTTTCTACCTTTATTGACTGTATCTGTATAAGTTAGAAAGGCAGTGCTAGTACTATGGGAAGGATGGAAGCCATGTTTTGTAGGGGATAGGAGTGCTTCCTGTAAGAGATATAGTCTAGCAGTTGTTTTCGAATACATTTTTCAAGTATTTTGTCAAGGAGAGATAAGTATGCTATAGGACTAAAGTTATTAACATCTGTTGAATTTTCTCCTATGTGCAGAGGGATAATGTATGAGTTTTTCCAGGGAAAGGGAACATGAGATCCCTGGACTGAACTATTTATAAGACTTGAGACAGGACAGGCAATGCTATTGGCTGCTATCTTAGGTACACTCTTGGAAGTTCATCACCTGAAGAAGAGCATGATTTATGTTTGTTTATGAGTAGTTTTGTATAGAATGTGGGCACAGGTTTGAAGGTGAAAGTGGATGTGGTGATATGCACTCTAGCTACTGGGTGGGGTTCGGATTAGATGTTGAGGAATCCTTGGTTAGAGATGCCATACTATCTATAAAATAAGAGTTGAACTGTATTCCAGTTTGAAGTGGTGAGTTATTGGGAGAGGGGGTTGAGCTGAGGTTTTGGCCAGGATGTAAGAGTTCTTTAATGGGTGTCCAAGATTTTTTAGGGTTGTGTTTAGTATTATTCTGAAAGTTATTATAATATATATACTTTTGTTTTCATTTATTCGCTTTTTATAATGATTGCGAAGCATTCTGAAGTTTTCAAGATACTAAGGTGTTTATATTTCTGCTATTCATTCCATGCTTTTTTGCTATTTTGCATTAGCACTCTACTCTCTTTTTTGGATAGCCAGATTGCATTCTTTTTTTGTCTCTTCCTTTTAAGAGGTACAAAGCTATTTAAGATATTTAGAAAACTTGAATTGAATTAATTTAGAGCATTGTCTAATGGGAGGATTTTTAGGAAGTTCTAGTTAATAGGCGATAGTGTAGCAATGAACATTCCTGGGTTAAACTTGAAAAGGTTACATGCTATTTTATAAATATGCTGTTTAATTATGTGAGATGTCTTGTCGTATAGATTGGGAGATGATCACTGAGCCTGACATTGTACCTGTGGTGGAGTGTTTGTTAGTGTCTGATACTAGGATCCAGTCAAATACAGAATTTAATGTCTTGCTATAATGTGTGGGGCTATTAAGTAGTCTTGTGAAACCAAATACCTTCATGTTGCTTGTAGGGAGTTAGAGTGTATGTGCAACTAACTGACATTTACATCACCTAGTAGTACTTTTTTTATGGAAATGTTATGGATATCCAGTTTAGGATATCTTCCAATATAGCTATATTGTCACCAGAAGGGAGTTTTAGGAGGGCTTAAGAGAACAGATCTAAATTTTGAGTCAAGCTCAGGGAATGTTGAGAGGTATGAGTAAGAGCCATTTATTTATTGTATGCCTTGGTGTACATCACTTGATCACATCATACTCACATTAATTGAATGGCCAGTAACAGAAAACCCAAGTGATGTCATGCTAAAAGTTCAGGTAAGGACGCATATTTAATGAACTTGGATTAAGGAATGTGAATTCAGATTTGTCCACAAACTCTAATGCTGTTTCTCCCCTTTCCGTAATAAATGATTTTTGTTCTTTGGGAGTTGCTCTGAATTAAAGATGCAATGAACATATAACTTTAAGCCTGGCTGCTATATATATATATATATATATATATATATATATATATATATATATATATATATATATATATACATATATATGTATATATATACATATATATATATATATATATATATATATATATATATATATATATATATATATATATGAACACTTTATAAGCTCAAATTACTGAAATCTCGAATTTCAGTATCTCGAGTTCATAGAGTGGAAAAATCAGAAGATTGCAACCCCAGAAGCACGAAATTCAAAATCTCGAATGCGGGATATTTTGAATTAGCTGTCCTGGTATTGCACTGTGTTTGTAGATTCAGGTAAGTGTTTATGTTTAAGGTTGTTGGGTAGGGGCTGCAGTTTGTGTTAGTGCTTGTTGTTACTGTGATGTGTGTGTGCGAGAGGAATGTAGTTTGTGTCATGGTGTTTTGTGTCTGGGTGTATGTAGTGCAACCTTTGAGTTAGAATATTTAAGTAGGGGGGGTGTGGGGGTGCAGAGGGGCCTGCCCCCCTGCATATCATAATGGTAGGTGTGTGTGCTTATTTAGTTGTGTGTGTGTGTTGTAATGGTGTTTGAAAGTGTTGGAAGTTTGAATTTCGTGGTTTTGTGGTTCGAGATTTAGGGTTTCGTGATTGTGTTGTTTCGGGTATTTGGATTTTCTACTTTATGAGCTTGAGATTCTTTAATTCGAGATTTCAGAACTTCCAGCTTATAAAGTATATCCATATATATATATATATATATATATATATATATATATATATATATATATATATATGTGTGTGTGTGTGTGTGTGTGTGTGTGTGTGTGTGTGTGTGTGTGTGTGTGTGTATCTATATATCTATCTATATATATATATATATATATATATATATATATATATCTATATATATATATGTATGGGTCTACTTTATTTGATTGAAAGACCATTTGACCTAAACCCATTTGATTGAAATTTCATTTGATCGAAAACCAGTATTCAAGGCATAAAACTGGGATTTGTCCCCCTCCCCAATGTCATGCGACTCTGGAGTTGGTATATATAGTTAGGGGGTGTGTGGGGGTGTTTGTGGGATGAAGCCCCTCACCTACTTTCCTTTAAAAGAAGAAAATAACACAAAAAGTACAGATTTTAAACGCTGTGCCCCCCACACCCCTCCAACTATATATTTTATTATTTTTTTAATTTTTTTTAACTGCATAAAGTAATCTTTCAGTAAATATTGTTCAATGGCCTTTGGTGTGAACCACTGGATATGCACATAATAATAACTCCTTATAAGCCCTGTTTGAGCTTTAGGACATGTGTTCTTCTATTATCGTGGTTAAAGCGTATGACACCGATATCAGGCATTTTGTATACAAATGGGAACTTCTGTGGATTGCCAGGGAATAACTGACATAGTTAAAAATCAAAACGTTCCTCGACTTTTCTAAGAAGTCTGACTTCTGCATGGCTTTTAAATGCTTGTAATGGTGCAGCTGTGAAACATGATCCAGCTGTACCTCTCAACCTGCAGACATGAAAATAGGAACAAAGGCACTCAAAAAGTAGATACATCCAGAGGAAGCACTGCCATTTAAATAGCATAAATTTGAATAGTAACATACCTCTCAACCGTACCACATTCTTTGGGATGTCCCAGTTTGGGGCTCAAAATTATAGGGTGCCATATATTCCTGACTTTATGCATAACCCTTTAACATTTAAATATCCACTAGATCTTGCATGGTTTAAGCATAGTGATGTACAATAACCCATTTCGCATACCTCTTAGCTGTCCAGATTTACCCAGAACGTCCATATTTTTGTCTCATATTTTCAGTCTGTTCCTCATAAAATTTGTGGTTTTCTGGTAAATCACTTAGGGTTGAAAAAACAAAATAATGACATATGTTTAAGTTTCAGACTTCATATCCTTCAGAAAAAGTACATGCTAACACAATCCTGTAATTCTAGTAAGTTTATAAGATCAATATCTAAAATCCATCCCTATGTTTGGGCCCCCCCATTATTTTAGGTTTTGTCCAGATTTCTTGTACTAAGAGCTCCAGGGGGTTGCACAATTGTTTGCAAACATATAAGAGCTGCATGCACTATTATTATTACTGTTCTTTGTTATCTACCTGAGATTTTGAAGGCTAGTGTTTTGCATTTCAGGTGTCAGTAATAAGAATCATATACAGTACAGTTAATGGTTATCAGCAGCAAGGCAAATGAAGCTTTAGTTTTGCATTTTGCACCAGGTTTGCAATCAAAATGTGAAACACCATAAAATTTCCTTGGCTCACTTCTCCTTGTTTGAAGGGTTTAAAGACATCAGCACACTCAATTGTTGATTTTGCGATGGGATCTGAACCTGCGATTGTGAGGAATTAGCAGCCTTGTTGTAGAAAACGTAGTGAATACACGAATGTAAGTAGTAAAAACAGTGAAAGCAATTTAACAATTAAAATGAAAGCACCATTACATGCATGGGCTGTATCCCAGAGTTTTATCTTTGTGTGTGTGTGTGTGTGTGTGTGTGTGTGTGTGTGTGTGTGTGTGTGTGTGTGTGTGTGTGTGTGTGTGTGTGTGTGTGTGTGTTTTGTTTGTGTGTTATTTTGCATCCCATTTGACACTCATTCCATATGCAATGTAAATCTACTTTTAAGACAAGGCAGGTCCATTCTTCTCACAAAAAATAAAGACACTACAGACATCTTGCTCTTCTCAAACCACATAGGAAATCAAATAATTGTTTTAACAAGGTTAAATAAATAATATTGCATAATAAAATGTCAGCAATGACCTTGGTACTTGCTGTGTGATTTGCTTTGTTAATAATTATTTAGACAGTTACACAGTTGTTGTCAGGGGAGGTTTTAATATTTTACTTTACAAATCAGAAATACATTTGTAACAGCATCTAACAGGTTAACCATCGGAACAACCAGTGAGAAAAAAACTCATCATAATACAGAGATGGTGACTAATTAGACAGCATGTCCCCTAGTATCACCAGCATTCCCTTACCAAAAACACTCCCAAACTCGCACTTACAGCTTGAAGGTAAGATGCATTCAGATGTGGATGTGCAGTCCCTTTGTCTCTACCCTGTAGACTGCTTGTATGCCGCCATAACCTTACCAAGCTGTTTAGGAAATGCATAATTATCTAAACATCCTCTTTAGTATGTTTTAAAATTTGACACCTCTTAGTACAGGTTACCTGTACTTGTGCATTGCTTCAGAGTGTAGTTTCAGTATAAATTGTTAAGGGTTATCATTGCCGTGTTTCAGCTTCCTCAGCATGATTGCAAAAGGAATTGATATTATGAAGCAGTGTTTTTTTTCCATTGCTCACATTTTTGTTGTTTATATGGACTTGATTTGCATATTTTTGTTTGTTTTATTATTTATGGTAGTCACGTTACTTACTCCTTACAAGTATGAAAAATAAATGTTTGCATGTGTGTTTCGACAGAGCTATACACACAGACATACACACGTGTGTGTGTGTAAATACATATAGATGAAAAAAATATTTGTATCAATGTATCATTTCATGAAAATGGTCAAATCAAGGCTATAAATGAGAAGGACAGTTTAAAATCTTGGCACTCTTTAGGTGGAATGATGTTAGAGATTCAGTGTCTGGGTATATGGCCCTTTATAATGCAAAATGTTTGGGGTCAAGCAGCTGATCCCTCACCTACAGGTGGAGGAATTATCTGAGGCTTCTCGCTCTGTTCTACTCCAGGTTGGTGTATGTAGCTTGCTGTATTTTTAACAGTTACACTTCTGACTACTTTTTAATTTGTAATGCTGTTAAAGCCAACCTAGCTGTTCAGACAGTCACTTTGCCTTAACAGGTGTTTGCATTCATTTGCGTTTTCTGAAGGATATGCAGTCTGAAACTCTAATCTATCTTATTTCTAAGTGACTTCAGTCCTCAGTGATTTGACCGAGAACTACAAATGGCACGAGGAACAACCAGAGTAAAACTACAAGGCGAAGGTCTGAACTGTTGACAGCGGTGACGGTGCATATTCTGGTCAGTGCTGCTGTTATCTCACCTTCTACAGGAGGTGAGACCAGCTGCAGTGTGGAGTGAGAGCTAAGACTTGGGAGATTTTTGGTATTGCACCTGACAGGTGTTATCTAGTTTATCTTGATTTTCTTGCTTGACCTTGGGAAACCTGTCAGCAGCTGTATGGTGCAAGTTTAGCTTGAGATCTCTTGAAGCAGCTGCATGGTGCACATTTAGCTTGCTGAATGACTAGCACAAGCACTGTTGGTGGATGCTAAATGCCTATTAGGTTTACTGTTCATTTCCAGTGTGCTTTGGTGCATAGCTTTTAACAGTCCTTCATTTTCAGGGACATCCCCTATTTTTACTCAAATTTTAGCTCTGTCCCTCTTAATGCTTCCTAAAACTGGTGATTTCTGGAGTAAAGGAGGTCAATTATGCTTGATAAATAATGACTATATTTAATAGTTATAGTATTCTTTTACTTCAGAGAATGTATGTTAATTGATATTCTCTTCTGTTAATGTCTCATGTTAATAGTACTAACATTTTAAACATTTCCCTGATTTTCTTTGTATGGATTTCTCCCTGATGCTATTGAAATTTGTCCCTGATTGGTTGAGAGTTATGCTTTAGTGAACTTGATTTCAGGGTCTGTGGCTGTGATTTTAAGTTTACTTTTTAATGCATTAATTTTCTGACACTTAGGATGTATTCATTTGAGTTGCGAGCAGTACAACTAATGTGCTCAAAGCTGTACAGTAGGCTGATTAAGACTTTGGAACCCAAGTCCAAAACTACGGGATGAAAAGGGCTTCATTTATATATACCATATATACACACTGTATATAAATATATATATATATATATATATATATATATATATATATATATATATATATATCTGTTTACCATCAGAATATCAGAATCTCGGAAGACAGTTACACAAACCTTGGAAGATCAAATGTCACTCTTCCAAGGTTTCAGAACGTCGATTTTTAAATGTTTGAATCCTCAACAGCGAATGCACACTAGCATTCACTGTTGTGGATTCAACATTTTGAATGGAGATCGCACTATGGTGGGGATCAGGAAATTTACCCTTTCACTCACTGTAGTGCAATATCGGAGTTTGTATATATATGTAACAGAGGGTGAGGGAGGTGCACGTGGGCTTGCCCCCCTGCAAAGCATTAGTAGGACATAACCGGAAGTCCAGGTAGGTATGGTAAAGTCGAGATTGCTGACTGTCGACTTTGTTAAATTATCAGTTTTGGTGTTATGATAATTGATTTTATGAATTTTTAATTCGGGTAAGTAATCACTCGTACAAGCATGTTGCGAGATTTTGATGGTAAATCATAATACATACATATATATATATATATATATATATATATATATATATATATATATATATATATATATATATATATATATATATATATATATATATATATATATATATATATATATATATATATATATATATATATATATATATATATACACACACACATATCTATATATATATATATATATATATATATATATATAAATATGTATACATAAAGAGAGAGAGAGACTGGAAAACCTAGATGATCACTAGACAGACACATCTACATACAAAGCATGCAGTAAAAAGAACAGAGCACACTTGAGACTAAAGTTTTCGATTTGACCACTTCCATTTGCTTTATTGTATTACATGCCAAACTTCTTCAGAACTCTGCATTCCAACACAAAGTACCAGGATATATAGGCAAGTATGATTGACAGAGAATTGGGAAGTGTCTTTGGGAATGGGAGGGTCCAATTCACCTGTTCCATCTGAGAACACATTTGATATTTAAATTGCCATTAAGTCCAGGGGTGTGTGTCTGCTCTTAAGTCGATCTGCCACTTTAGTTCCCTGACTTCCAGCAGGGTGTTGGTTATACCTGTGAAAGTGTAGACTTTTTCTAGTACTAAGAATTTAAAGCCATTGACAGGGCGGAAAAGTGTGCAATGCCTGTCTATTGCATTAGTTTGGTCTGGACTACAAATTGTCTGGCTGTGCTCTTTAATTCTGTTGTTCAGTCTATGGGTGGTCTTGCCTACATAGAATGGAACACACTGGGAACGCAATCCAAGGTAAATGACTTTGGTGGACAGGCAATTGTAATAGTCGTGGAAGTGGATGGGGTTCTATGTGATTCTAAAGCAACACTGCTCCCAGTGGCAATGTGCTAATGCGCTTACAAAAACAGCAGTGTCTGCATGGGTAAGGATATATATATATATATATATATATATATATATATATATATATATATATATATATGTGTGTGTGTGTGTGTGTGTGTGTGTGTGTGTGTGTGTGTGTGTGTGTGTGTGTGTGTGTGTAGCTATATATATATATCTACACACACACACACACACACACACACACACACACACACACACACACACACACACACACACACACACACACACACACACACTAATTTGAAACAGTGACAGAATAAAATCCTACAAATTACATACATTTTCTGAAGTAAAAAAAGTGTATAACTCTAATTGTTGTCATTATGTATTGAGTAATTCACCATCTTTTCTCCAGAAGGCACCAGTTTCAGAAGGAAATTAGGATTAAGAACAGAGACCTGAATAGAGCTAAAATATGAGTCTAATCTGGAGACAATTAGAGGTATGAGTCAGTGCCCAGCATCAGCAACTACCAGATTTGTTTACAAAACCTACTAATACACATTGTTATTTACATAAATACAAGAGCAGAAGGTTTCAGAATTAGATTTATTTCATTCTTTGTTCAGAATGACATAATATCCTCATATTGACAACAACAGTGGCATGTTATACCAATGATTGTTATGACCGACTTCAGTTTCCTATTAAAATTGAGTGCACAGTTATTTTATATATGATGTTACAGTTACTGATGTATGCTATGTAAGGGTGCACCTAACAGGATGTCAGTGTGTGCAGTTGAATGAAAAGTGTATTACCTGCCTATTGCCTACTACTTCCATTAAGATTTTATGTTAATAGAGTAAAGTGACTTTAACTAGTGCTTCTGTGTGGAATGTGCATTTTCAGAGTTAATATTAAATCGGGGAACATTTTCACAATTATCATTTGAATGTTGTATCCCACAATTCCACTGAAGTGGGCAGAGTTATGCTATTATGCATGCAAATTTTATGTTGAGTATTTTCCGGATTGTTTGCCATGATTTCCTTCATTCAGTTATACAGCCTGTTGATTTTGTTATTTCACCAGGGTGTCTTGTTTTTTGAGTTAGTTCTGTAATTTTTCCTAGTGGGTATAGCTGTCTCTGTGTGGCTATTAACATGCTTGTACAGGGTTTCTGTAAAGAGTTCTGCAAAGGCAGCAGTGTTCTCAGGGTTTATGGGGGCTTGACATTTTGTCAGGTTACCACTTAATAGCAGGAGGTTAATCTTAGAGAAGTTCCTGAATATTCAAGGTTTAGCTAGGAGACCAGGTTTTATTTTTACTTCAAAGGAGACCATTTTGTGGTCTGATCTTACCAGGGAAGATATTACAGTAGGGGGGTGCAGCACTCTCCCATATTAATGAAGACCAGATCCAGTATGGTTGCATCCCTGGTTGGTGTATTGGCTACCTGGTCCAGGGAGTTTATGTTTACAAAATTCAGGAGTCTTTGTGCCTGTACATTTGGTGTCATATAGGATTCCCAGTTAATAGTGGGGTAATTAAAGTCACCCATGAATATGGTATTGAGTTGTATGGTTAATGTTTCAAATAATTTTAAATACATGGTATGGATTTCCTGGGTCATAGAGGGGACCTATTACTTGCAAGGAAGTGGTTTTGGATTTTGTCTATGGTGATTTGAACATAGAGTAGCTCAAGTGGATTGTCCTGTTTGACCAGCTTTGAAGTATATTTATTTTTGATGTATATAGAGACACTTCCACCTTTAGACCCTGCCTGTGAAATAGCTGGTCTAAATGTGTAGAAGGCGTTCTAATCTTGCACTGTTGGTGTGCTTTCCACGGCTTTAAACCATGTCTCATTGTTCACCCCGACTGTCAGCATACCTCTCAACTATACAGATTTTCGCAGAATGTCCATATTTTTGCCTCCTATTTTTGGTGTATTCCTCCTAAAATCTGTACTTTTCTGGCAAATAGCTGAGGATTGAAGTAATTAAATAATGACAAACATTTGAGTTTAAGACCACACTCTTCAAAAAATTCAAGCTAATGCAAAACGTATTATTCTATCAACTTTCTAAGTTTATAAGAGCAATATTTAAAATCTGTCCCTATTAGTTTTACTTCATTTTAGGCTTTGTCCAGATTTTTTGCTGTAGGAGTTGAGAGACATCAGCATTTCCTAGGGTGAAGAAAGGTTCTAGGTAGTGGAGTTTTTTGTTTAGACTCTTAGCATTGGGCAGTAATACCTTTAGGTTTTCGTGGTTTTGGTTTGCTATGTTTCAGTTACTTATGTGAGCCTTTGGTTGATTACTAGTTTGGTATGTGGTCTCATGGATACACACTGTCTGACCTGCTTACCATCTTTTAATATTTTAAGTTTTTCCTACCGACCATCAGTACTGCATAAAACCGGTGTGTGTGTGTGTGTGTGTGTGTGTGTGTGTGTGTGTGTGTGTGTGTGTGTTAAGCTAAATGCCAGAATGCTGCATTTTTTACCTAGAAGACAATGTAATTTCAAAGTTCAATCTGTGTATAATTGTCATTTACAAGGAGGTGGTGCCAGTATGTTTATTGACAGTGCCCCCATGTTTTGAGTCATCTGCAGAACTGTTTAGATGGAAGATGGAATTACTTTTGACATCTTAGAAAAACTGATGACAAGGAATGGTGATGACAGCAGTCCTGGATCTTTACATCTACATTGTACCGACACAGTCAGCTATGATTCCAGGTTATTACAGTTTAACTTCTGACTCCTACCTATCATGTGGTATAATTAGGGGAAATTGCATAGACAGACAAACCTTCATCCAGGGTAGTGGTCACATTCTCCAAAACAACTGATGAGATTAAGCAAAAAAAAAAAATTGTCTTTGACAAACTTGTAGTGGGTCTGGTCATGAAGAAGAAGGTTTCTCATGTCTGCTGGAATACATTCCATGATCAATTTAACCATCGCCTTATACAATATATTTGTGAGACTGATTGGTTTGTAATTACATGGGACTTTGGTAAGACCTTCTTTGTAGACTGGGACCAAATAGCCTACTTCAAAATTTCACTGACATAGACAGTTTTACTGCTTTATGAAGAATGCATATAAGGAGCTATACTAAACTGTTTCTGACTGTAGATATTATTCTTCCTGCTACTTCATCGGATAACCTACTGATGGATGAAGACTGAATGCATGAGCTTGAAATGCCCAAGGTTCAACTTGTCAATGAGTGGAGCTCCTCCATAGGAAATCAGTGCCATCAAGTTATACCAGTAGTGATTTCTTTTTGGGGGAATTTCCCCCTTCTTCATGTTTATGCAATGGTGAAGATGTTATAGGTAACTTTAGAGAATCGTTGTGGTTGTAATGGGGGTTAGTATTTTTTTTCAGCAAATGCAGTTCAGGGATTCTCATCCTTGGTGCATTTGCTTACATCTACTCATAATGGAAGCATTTCATCTGGCTGTATAGACTGCTTTCTGTGACCTTACTGAGAGCACAGAATCTCTTCTGGTACAATTTCAGACTGGGTTATGTTGCAGGGAGGAAGTGGATGGACTTCCCCTCTAGTATCTGAAATTTGGTGAGTATTAAATGGATGTTTATTTACTTGAACTGTTTGTCTGAATAATAGCGTAGTTCTGTGAAATACATGCTTGTTGGTTACTTT
>NC_056743.1:1682274611-1682437111 GCF_019279795.1 Protopterus annectens
CAGTAAGCCATTTAGCAACCCATTGGGTGACATAGGGATTAATGCCCAACTTAGTAAGTTTATCTATGATTCCAGAGTGGGGGATGGTGTCAAAGGCCTTGTCAAGGTCTAGATAGGCTGTGTGAACCACCTTACCCTTGTCCATGGCTCTGAAGACTGATTCAAAGAAGTCAAACAGGTTCAGGAGACAAGATCGGCCCTTCACAAACTCAAACTGGGTGGGGTCCAGTGTTTGAAGGTTGCCAATGTATTTGTTTATAAGTTCTATGATAATACGCTCCATGGCCTTGCAGATAAGGCTTGTCAGACTGATGGGACAGTAGTTTCCGGGATCCAAGGTGGAACCCCCCTTGTGGATTGGGATAACTGTAGCTCTGCGCCACTCAGTGGGCACGAAACCTGAGGTGAGGCTATGATTAAACATGACACTTAGGTGAGGTGCCAGTTCACATTGTAGTTCATGTAGTACACAGCCCGGGATGTCATCTGGTCCCATGGATGCTGTATTCTTGGCTTTAAAGAGTGCGTTTTGTACCTGTGTGGCCGTTATTACTGGAATTTGGCAATCTTCCGGTATTGAGATGGGCCATTTAGGGGGTGAGAGGGGGCTGAAGTTGGCACTGAATCGATCTGCCAGGATATTGGCAATATCCTTTGGATCAGTATATTTAATGCCATTCTGTTTTAGCTCAGAGCAGATCTGAGCATTGCCATTTAGATTCTTGACATAGTTATAGAATGCTTTGTGGTTGTCTTTGGAATCTTTGGCAATTTTATTTTCGTAACTAGCTTTGGAGGATTTTATGAGGCATCTCAGTTTCTTACTGAGGCTAGTAAGGAGTTTTTGCATCCTGGGATTTTCCTCTTTCTGCAAAAGTTTCTTCCTTTTGTTGTAAAGTTTGTTTATGGCAGGGGACCACCAGATTGGCTTCCTTTTTTTGGATGAGAGCATTTTGGTTCTATTTGGGATGGCACGAATCATGCATGAGTGGATGCGCTCGTACAGTGCCTTAGTGTAGGATTCAGCAGTTAAACTTTCAGTTCCCGTCTGCATGGGTGTCATGAAGTTTGTCGCTTCTGACTTGAGTAGCATGAAGTTGGCTTTGGAGAAGTTTTTTATGGTGGTTTCTTTACTGGGGGGTTGGGGTGGGATGTGGCTGTTAAGGGTGATTAGCTTATGGTCAGACCTGACTAACGAGGGGGTGACCATAGGTATGGAGCATTGATTTCCCATGTTGGTAATGACCAGGTCTAGGATATTGGAGCCCCTGTTGGGACTATGGATTAGTTGATCCAGGGCATTGGAATTTATGAATTCCAAGAACCGTTGTGCAAAGGTGTTGGGACATGAGTAGTTTTCCCAGTTAATGGCAGGGTAGTTAAAATCACCCAGTATTAGGGTGTTTGGTTCTATCTTAATATTTTCCAGTATGTTTAGAAAGGTGTAGTGAGAATCTTGGGGTATGGTGGGGGATCTGTAGCAAGCTACAATTTGGATTGCAGTCTTACCTAGTGTTAGTTGCACTTGGAGAATTTCAGACACATTGTGTTGGCCAACTAGCCTGGTGGTGTGAATATCCTTGGTGAATATTGACACTCTTCCACCTTTAGTGTTTCGATCCTGGTTTGGTGGCCGAAAAGTGTGGTAAGAGTTGTAGCCTGGTATTTCAGGGGTGCTCTCTGGAGCCTTGAACCAGGTCTCAGTTACTGCACAGATATCGATGTTCTCCATTTTTAGGAGTGCCTTGAGAGAGTGCATTTTGAGGTTTAGACTTCTAGCATTGAGTAGCATTACCTTCAGATTTTGCATGCTTGTACCTGTTATGGTGGTGGTTTTGTCCTTTGAAGTTAGCATTGTGCATAGGATCTTTAAGTGCAATAAGGCTGCCTGGCCAGTATGAAAGCAGACAAGGGCACAATGAAAATAAAGAAAGGATATACAGTCAGTGTTCATACTGATGGGCAACTACCCCTGCCTGCCTTGTACTTTCATACCACACAAACACATTCACACCTACAGATAGTTTAGAGTGTCTGTCTATCTACTGCATGTCTCTGGAATGTGACAGGAAACTGGAGCACTGGGAGAAAACCTATGTGAATACAGGGAGGACATGCAGACTCCACACAGAAGGCACTACAGCTGAGAATCAAACTGGAGAACCTCTTGCTATGAGGCAACAGCACCACCTGCTGTACCAATGTGCAGCCCTATGTATATATGAATTAATGTACCAGGCATGCTATCATCATCTGCAAGGAGGACGTTTTCACCGATTTTGCCCTGCAGATGCTTGTTGACATTCAATGGATTTACATACAAAGAGCATTAGTGATGCATATCCATGCCTCTATATATGATGTGATCAAGTAACCTTGGTCTGGAGCTCCATTAAGAGAGGGCACTTCTATGTCCTCCCTGGTGCATCTCAGGGATTCTATCACAGACACTCTGCCTTAAGCATATTTCCCCAATAATGGCCCTGAAAAGATGTGTATACACAAAGGCTCATTATTCCTACTCTTCCCTACTCCATTTCCAACAGGGGCCTAAACTGTTAATGAAAATCAGGTCACCTGGATGATAGGTAAGGCTTTATCCCGCTATGCCATTATTTCTAGCTGCCAGGAACAGAACACTGACTCTAATGACTGATTCCTTTTGGTTACACAAGCTTCTCACATACCATTGTATCTTTCCCTGTGAAGGCATCCTAAAGGATCATTTAGAAGACAGACATACATTAGCCCAGAAACCTTAGGAAAGTTCTTGCAGTTATACAGGTCTGTTTCAGGGAAAACATGAAAAATGTTATCATTGTTTGAATACTGTGCTGAGGGAGAGAGTTGATGCATTCTTTGTATCCAAGATTCCTCTCAGAGAAGTTATTAAATGAGGGAAACCTACATCTGATTTCTGAAGGTAGGGTACAATACCTAGGTTATGAAAACATTAACAAGTTTCTTTTACTGCAGAATCTTCATTTCCCAAGAATTGTGCTTAAATGAGACACTTGCAAAAATAAGGACAGATCAAAACTTCCTGAAGTCTCAGGTGTGCAATTACTGTAAATAAACATTTAATAAATATTCTGGATGCAATACAAAGGTCAAAAACTGAGGCATTTAACTGAAAATGGCAACTGGTCACCTTTAAACTCAGGCTTTAACATTTGGATGTGAAGGCATACATCCTGTATGTTCACAGTAACTAGATATAAATGTATGATGTTGCAGGAGGATTAAAGTGTTTGGCAGTCATAATCCTGATATTTTTAATAAAGATGTTCTGGTTTAGGAAATCTAAAGTTAATCTATACTGTTTTTTTCTTAATTTGAGACAAGGAACATTTTTATGACATCCTCTTCTTCCTTTTACATTGGGGACCAGTCTGATTCATTTTTATACTCAAAAGAGTTTGAAGCACTGGCCTGACATGGAGGTTTTCCTATACTGGAGTAAGCAGTCTGGGGTCTAAACATGTCTAGCTGTCAAACTCTTTTATGTACATTTGAATTGATGCTGGTATACCCATGTTGTGTTCTAATTGAAGAATTTAATAAGTGTTCAACATTTGCTCAGTTGTTCCACATTATTTGAAGTAATCATAATGTTTCACATTTTGGTGAAGGAAAGTTGAGAAATCTAGTAGTGGTTGTTATCAAGATCCAGCAGCTCAAAACAGGAGTATTCATACATACTAATAAAAACAAAACAAAACAATTGAGAGTACATTTCACTGAGAAGCTTTTTCAGGACTTACACCTTCACACCCTCAGTAAGCAAGAGTCTGTCTCACATTTCATGCCATTCCATTTTGCACAATCATCTGTAACTAAAAGGAGCACAAAGATTGGTGTTTATTTTAGCCATCGATGACCAGAGCTTAGGAATACTACAGGATACCTGACTGCTGCAAAATTTGTCTTAAGACAGATGACCGTCAGTGGAAAACATTTCATATAATAGATGTTGCATGTATATCACCAGATCTGTACTGCTGATTTGATGAGGGGATTTGAATTCTAGCAGTGATCCAAACAGCTCTAGAGTAACACCTATTGAGTAAATGTGAAACCACCGCAGAGGACAGTGGGATCATAATGGACAGGTCTCATACAGCTCAATCTCTTAGCACAAGAAATCTGTACAAAGTCTAAAATTATGGTGTCAAAGATCCAATAATTAGGACAGATTTTGAACATTGCTCTTATCAACTTAGAAAGTTGAAAGAATAACAAATTTTGTGTTAGAATGCATTTTCTGAAGGACAGGGCCGGCTTTATTCATAGCTGAACTAGATGAGTGCCTAGGATGCTGTTTATTGGGGCGCTCTCTCCATGTTTGTTTATTTATATTTTTAGAGCAATGTTTCAATGCTCTAAAAAGTAAACAACTTCATAAAGCTTCCCTTATAAAAGGAAAATGAGCCAGTGGAATATCTGGTGCTCTGGGGCAGGGGGGGTGGGGGCAGTTGATGCTCCAGAAGTCACATCATTGCATTGATTTAAACATTGCAAGGCCAGTACAGGATACGTAACATTCAGATATAGGCATGAAGTCACTCAACCTAATGAGGGACTGACCAAGGTTAGCATTATTCTGTATGTCCAGAAAGGAAAAGGCTTGGAAGAATTTGGTAAGGAACTGAGTTTGGATTCACATTTCCACAAATTAAACCCCATAAGCTGGCATTATGATTTGTGGGTACTGGCTAATAAGCCTAACAAAGAACTGAGAGAGTATACTTGCAACAGATTTAATTGGTGCAGAAAACTGAAAGATGATGTCTCTGGCGGATAGGTTGGGTAATGGCTGTGAATCTGTAAAACAGATAACCGTTTAGATGGAACATAAGTTTAATTAATCTTACACTTTCGTTTACTCTGTTTATAACAGTAACATTTGTTTTAAATGTTTATTAAACAAATTGGTATTGCTTGTTTGGCATTCTGATTGTTAACATTTTTCATGATAGATAGCCGTGACTGAAATAACAGCTGTTTGGAGATTTTAGTCATTTTTGTTTTATTAGCAAGGTGACTTCTGACATATAAAAAGACCTCAAAACACTTTCCCCCAGATTTACTATTCTCCCATGTAGGTCTAGCTTAGTCCTGCATGGAAGCAGCTGTTTAGGAGCAGGATGGCAGCGAGCCATGCATATTAATGAAGGCGCGCTGCCTGAGCTCCTAATCTTACACGGAGCATGTAAGAGTGCAGGGGGCGTGTCTGAGAGCAGAGCTCTCAGAATATACACACCCCTGCAATGAAGAACAGCAGACAAGTCCTAAAAGAATGAGTGAGACCGCTCATAGGTGTACGCATACCCCCAGCAACATCCCCCCACATGCACAAGAGCAATAGTGAAAACAAACACTATAAAGATATATTCTTTTTTTTATGAAACAGATCAAATGTAACCGTAGGTGCGCAGGTTTGCCCATCGCTTAGCTACGGTTAATGCAGCTTAAATGGCAGAACAGGATAAAAAGCAAGATATATGCAACTGAAGCAGTATAGCAATAGTGTAATGGGCAATGTATTCACCTTACGAGCAGTCAATCCCAGTTCAAGTCCCACTGCAGCACATTCCATTTTCCATGTCAAATCACTTTATGACCAATATTTTTAGTTGCATAACCTACTAAATAAAATATATTTGTGGACTGGAGTACTGCATTAAATGCAGATATGGGGTTTCAGTGTCATAATGTTGCAAAGTCCACAGATAATCACATGTGCCCCATACAGTATATGTACACAGGAATCAGGGATACACATGGAAGGCAAAATGTGTAATGATTGATAACTCCAGACAACATCCAAATCCCCCACATTCCCAAGAACCATTAGACATTACTGTCTAAATTAGTGCAGTGGTAAGTGGGAGTAAGCACTAGAAAGCATGTGTAAGCACTATTAAGCAGTTGTAAGTGGGATTAAGGTTCATAGGTTCATAGGTTCATACTAAGCTATCTGTCCTGGGGCAATTATAAGCCTAGCCTGATTCTGTATGGCTTACTCCACCCCTTGATTTGAGTATACTGTGCCCTTTAAGGTTTAGTTTACTGTGCCTCTGTCTAATAGTGACACAGGAGTAATCCCTGGGACAAACCTACGATCCCCCATCCACTTATCGAGATTCTTCTTGAAGAGATTCAGTGAGGTTCTCTGCCTCACATGAACTGGAATTCTATTCCAGAGCGAAGGGAGCCTCTGGGTTATGAACCTGTCCCTCCAGCAAGTTCTATTTATTTCTGTGCTGAGGTTCAAGTCCCTCGAGCGTGTGGCTCTAAGGGATTTAGATTTACTGAGGTGGAGCATGTCCATTAATTCTGGATTTGACATAGCTTTGTATGTCAGGCATAGATTGCCTCGAAGTAGGAGGTATGCAACTGAGTAGAGCTGGAGTTTTTTTAACCGAGCAGCATATGGCATCTGTTTGAGACCCTTGATCCTCTTGGTGAGATACTTTTGGGGTCTTTCTAATTGCTGCAGGTGTCGGGTAAGGTACATCCCAAAAGGGGCATTGTATTCTATGATGGGCCTGATGAGGCTATTATGCTTTTATTTACATATGTAAGCACTAGTAAGCAGGTTTAAGGCTGTTTGCGTGGGGATAAGCAATGCACAAACAGGTTAAGCAATATTGAAGCTAACTCTCTGTAAGCATATTTAACCCGAGGTTAGCATTGCTTACCTCGAGCAAAACCACACAAACCCACTTACAAGTGCTTAAAAGTGCCTTAATCACTCTGTATCCAACAGCCCTTGTTCTGGCCAGCAACAAAATAAACAGCCTCAAACACAGGACCCTGCACACCATTGCCAAAGTGATTTACCACTAAGCCATCACAGCAGTACATAAGATGGAGGTATCACCAAACAAATCCTCACTATGGGAAAATCAAACTGAACATGTGAAAGGAATCTATATAGTCTTATGTTGTATAATCTACTACATAACACAGATATGTCAACTGGAGTACTGCAGTAAGGTCAAATGGGAGGTGTAATTGTAATAATGTGTTGAAGTGCCCTAATAAACACAATGACCGCATAGAGTGTACGTACACATGAATCATGGATACCAGACACATATATAACATGTAATGAATAATAAATCAATGCCAAAAAGCAAATATAATGCAAATTAAATATTAAGCAATGCTAAGCATTGCACAGGACAGCTTAGTAGGTGTAAGCAATGTGTAGTCCAGGTAACTCATTTTGTCCATTGGTATACCCCTTTAAACAATGCCAACCTTAGGTAAGCAGGTTTGCCCATAGCTTAGCCTTTTCAAAACTGTCCAGTCATGGCAAAGTGTGGGAATACATCTCATAACTGGTTGTAGCTTCCCCTTGCAGGCACCATGCCAGCAATGGGAGAGGGAGAGCACTTTTGGGTGCAGCGCTGGGCCATCCAGGAGTCCAGAGTCATGGCAGGACTCTTTGTCAAAGACCATGAGCAAAGACTGCTGCAGGGCCAGTACCAGGGTTCCCAATATAAAATGGAAGCCTGGGACTATCTTGCCCGTGACCTCACCAGTGCCACTGGTATACCCCGAACTGGTGAGCAGGTCAGGCATCACTATGCTGACCTGAAGCGGTGAAAGGGGGCTCGCTTGGATCAGTGGATCCAAGAGGCTAGGAGGACAGGGGAGGTCCCAGCTGTGTGTAAGTATCACTCCACTACCTGTTTAATAATTGCCAGCTCATGTATATTATGGATAGGTATGGCTAAATATTCCTCTTATGCTCTTCACAGCGGCAAGTGAGCGGGCTGCGAACCAGGAGGCCTATGGCTATCACTTGGAGAGGTTGCGATGCGAGGCAGGTTAGTAATACTCTTGCATGTACTGTCATAGGAAATAAATCTAACTGTATTAGTAAGTCAATTGCCTGTAGAAAACCTGTACTGTTTAAGGCAAGTATTGCATACACCAGAGAATATGGCAGGAAGAGTCTCATATAGGTCGTATGTAAATAAAAACATAATAGCCTGACAATGAAGGTCTAACTGCTGTACTGCATGTGTTTACTCTGGCATCATATGGTAATGTAGAATTGCAATCAATTAATAGTACTGTTGTATTAAGCACTGTAACCCACACTGTGCAACATAAATAAAAAATATGCAGGAATGTCTGTATATGACTGGTGTAATCCCCAGATGTCAGCTAGTACAAATGGGGAGACACAGACAAAAAACTGTGAAAAGACAAACAACAAATTCCAAATAGCACACACAACTGAGAAGTGAACTGTTGTATGTTTAGCACACACATCCATCATTCAAATCCTGGGAGTGGTAGTAGTCTGAATACAGAATCATACCCCACAACTGTCCAGATATGTCCAGAATGTCCAGTAAATTGGACCATATCTGCTGCCTGTCACTGTTTCCCCCCTGGGAAATCAGTGAGATGATTCCAGATATATAAGCCGCAAACAAGGAATACAACTGATTGTCACACATCTATAAGAACAAACCTGTCACTCTAGCAACTCCCCAAACTCTTATGAGAGTAATAAGCCAAGTATGTCCCATCTACACCCTCATGTTGCCAAGCTGTGACCAGAGTGTGTACAGTAACAGATTGAGATGTAAGTTCATAATACTAATGTAAAACTGGTACTTTGTGTGGCAACAGTCAGGTAGTGCTAACAAACATTGCTCCCACAGGTCCATTAAATACGAACACTGTGCCCAGAAATAAAAAAGTGATACCCTGTACTGATACTGTTTACTTTGGTATGTATGGCATTGTTAGTGTTTCAGTTGCTCTGAATCATGAGGTATTACTCATCACTGTCACCTACACTCTGCTACATAATATAACTGTCTAGGAAATCCTATATAAGAGTGATGTAATACAAGGTTAGAATGTAACACTACAGGAGAATTATACACAGAAATCAGATAAGACATATACAGCAATATCCATGTAGCACACACAACTGTGATGGACAGTGTTTAAGTGTTAGCAGACACACCCATGGTCTGAATCCTGGGAGTGGAAGTAGGCTAAATACAAAATCATACCCCACAACTGTACATATATGTCCAGAATGTCCAGTATATTGGCCCATATCTGCTGCCTGTCAGCCTGTCCCCCTGGGAAATCAGTGGGGGGGATCCCAGATGTTTAGGCAGCAGACAGGAAATACAACCGACTGTCACACATCTAGAAAAACAAACCTGTCACACTAGCAACTCCCACTGTGAGTGTTGCAGTTGTTCTGAATAATGAGGTATCACTGATCACTGTCACCCACACTATGCTACATAATAAAACTGTCTAGGAAATCCTGTATAAGAGTGTTGTAAGTCACTAAAGGTTGAAGAGGGCAATAGTCTGCATATGTCCCAGTTCACCTGCATGTGGTCAAGACATAGCCAGAGTCTGTGCAAAAAGAGACGGACAGGTATGTGCAGAACATCAACCGGGAATCTGAGAGTGTGTAGAAACAGTTAGTTAGTGTTAACAAACAATTCCTCCACAGGTATACCAGGTAAGAGGTGTATACTTCACGTAAAACCAGTCCATACCATGCCGACAGCCATATCACTGTCCAAACTAAGACAATAGGGTAGTGTAGTAATACTTGCAAGGTACAGATAATAGCACTGACTAGGAAAGTAATGCAAACTACAGGAATATACTAGTTGTTAATTGACATCTTTCTCCCCCCTCCACCATATCTCCAACAATACACTAAATACCCACCTCAACTGGTACGTGATGACTCCACTGTAATGTTGGGACATATGTCCTATTGTTTGATAATTATTTAAATCTGTTTCTATGCGTGTGCTATGTTGAAATACTCTAACATTGGTGGCATGGTGCCATCAATGTACCTGCATGCTGTTGTTATTACCACTGTGGTCCCATATATGCATGTGTTCTGTTTGGTTTACTATCAAATGACTTCAAATCAAAAGACTGAATCCCAAAACGACTGAAAATTCAAAATATTGAATGATGGAATTTGCCCCTTCTCCACTGTCGTGCAATCTTGGATTTGGTATATATATTTAGCAGGGGGTGTGGGGCGCGCATCCCCCACATGAGGGGGAGCATGGAGGGCTTGCCCCTTGCATTAAAAATGTATTCAATATTTTGAATTTTCAGTCTTTTTGGGATTCAGTCTTTTGATTTTTAGTCATTTGATAGTAAACCGTTCTGTTTGCTATGCAACTGTTCCATATCTGGTGTCTGGGTTAATGGGAATATCTATGCATGCTATTATACCTAACCCTGGAATGTGTTGACTATTACTAACCCACATATGTTGATAAACCATAAAAACCATAGCATGTATGGGAATGCGGGTCCCAGTGGACTCACCTGTCCCACCTCAGTTGGCCGTAGCACTGGGCACCAGCACATCTGGGGCCCAACCCAGGACTGTTTTGTCCATTGGTCCTGCACCACCTTCGGGTGGAACCACCTTAGGGGATGGGGCTCGCCCCCTGGGACCGGGCACAGACAGGAACCTGTCACCCATTGCTATGTCTGGGTTGTGGTGCGTAGCGAGCTCAATCAGCAGTTTGGAGATCTGTTACGCCAGCTTGAGGTCCACATGTCATGACTTAGAGGGTCAGCCTGGCTCTCTGACTAAGCCCTGAGCACAGCCACCATCGGGGCTGTGAAGGTGCAGTGGTGACTGCCCATGGGTGGGGACCTCAGTCCCACTGTTTCCACTAGGGGGCTCATGGGCTTCCAATTTCACCCCATTAAGATGTTTACACCCCCACATGTATCATATTCCTCCCTGTATGCATCTTGTTTGTCTTGTCTGTTAACCTAGTCAACCTACCTCCCCATAGATACCTACTATCTCTCCCCAACATCCCACTCTCACCTGAAAAAAAAGGCAATCTGTTCCCCCCCAAACAATTGCCCCATACATAGCTGTCCATTTCACACATGTGCCCACTGGACACATGCAATCTGGTCTAATCGGCATCATGACATATTATTGTTGTCCTCACACCTCTCTCAGGGGTTTGAGTATCCAAATCTACCTCCAAATTCAGTGTATATGCACAGCTGTTACTGTAGAAGAAATGGGCAGCTATGGACCTTCCCTACACCCTCCTGCACATTCCTAGCTACTTTCCCTACTGTCTTCCCTTCTTTGTGCCCCTTTTTCACCACTTTCCTATCAAGCCTTTTTTCTTTTCTTTTAAAGAAATCAGCATAGGCGTAAGTGGGAGTAAGCACTTTTAAGCATCAGTAAAAGGGTTTAAGCCTGTTCGTGTGTGGGTAAGCAATGCCTACACAGGTTAAGCAACTTAAAAGCTCACCGAGTATAAGAAACTGTAACCAGAATTTAGCAGTGCTTACCCTCGCTCAAACCCATGCAAACCCGCTTACAACTACTTAAAAGAGCCTTAATCACTCTGTATCCAAGGGCCCTTGTTCTGCCCAGCAACAAAATAAACAGCCTTTGCAAGGCTCAAACCCAGGACCTTGCACACCATTGCTACAGTGACATACCACTAAGCCACCTCAGAAATACATAACTCACATGTTTTTGCAAGCATATCATCCAGCCCAGTCATTCAACAGTACAGGAAATGTGTTCAAAGAGTATATATAGATTTATATCTAAATAGATATAACATATCTGTACATGTAGATATATATTTATATATATATATATATATATATATATATACATATATATATATATATATATATATATATATATATATATATATATATATATATATATACACACACACATATATACATACATATGCATACATCTATAGATATATATGTTACATCTATATGTCTATATAGATATATATATATATACATATATATATATATATATATATATATATGCAATATATATATATATATATATATATATATATATATATATATATATGTAAGTATAAATATATATCTATATAGGTATATACAGACATATATCAAGAGAACATAACAAAAACATATATGTCCACATGCACCGTTAATGGAGGTGAGGGGGCCCAAACAACATATGTCTTGTACTTATAGATATCCCCCCATAGCCAAACACGCCTGCCCTGCAATACAATACAAACTGTTGCAAATCCCATAACCAAGACCTAACACAACATGGGCACAAGATGTTAACAGTACTCCATCTCACCTGTATGATGTCAGGCTGGCATCAGTAACATATAATGTGGTACAGTCTAGCTACCATAGGGAATGTACAATGTGGAAGCAATCAACATTCCTAAGATACATATCACAGACATATTATATGCTGATACATATATCTATATATACATATATGTATATATATATATATATATATATATATATATATATATATATATATATATATATATATATATATATATATAGATATATATATATATAGATATATCTATATATATGTGTAACTACACATACACACACAGATATGTATAGGAAGATGCATATGTAGAAGTGGACACAATATGGAGCAGCCACTATGCCTTCAGTTGCTACCTTACCAACTGGACACTTTATGAGCCACCCATACAAATGACAATTGTTGCCTGCAACATATACCCACAGAGAGGTCAAAGGATATAACACCACACACAGGTTTGCATACATGGGAAAGCTTTATTTGTATACTATTGCAGTTGTATATGCCATGTCATATAGCTGTTTAGATTCTGACATACATATAAACAGAGTAATGCAACTGTGAAACAGTTATATTAATACACTAGTCTGGAAAGGTTTACATATGTTGCTGTGCAAGCCGATGCCTTCAAGTAGTACAATAGTAAAGATAGACTGGGCCACAGGATAACATTCAATCATCAGTAAGTAATGCAGTTGTATAGTCCAGCAGCCTGTAACTACACTCTGTACACAATCCCTAGGGGGCAAGGACCTCAGCTGACTCCGTGGGATGTATCTGTTGGATAACAAGGCATAATTGACACCATCACAATCACACTGACAAACAGAACAGTCTGTATGGCAGGAAGCAGTAGGCCTGCATTTACCCAAGGTGAATTTTATGGTAAGGTACATCCAGATACCTTAAGGCAGCTTACCCCTGATACCCCCACATGTTGTAACAGCCTAGGTTAGTTATGGTGCACCCCCCATAGACTGAATAATTCAGGCCATATACCACTGTTACATACATTGGCCTCTGTATTGCATAAGGGCACACATGTATTGTGTGGATGAAGCCTACACATATATGGACCTAACCCCACAATATGTGTGGGGGCCACAACAGCAGTGGACTGATGGCAGGAATGGCAGCATGACATATTCACAGACCACTACATAACAACCCCTGACAGCATGTCATATGGGCAAAGCCTGGTATGTAGGTGGAGGACAGAGGCTGGAACACAGGCCCATATGTGAAATACTGTTGTTATACACTAAGCAAGTCACTGGCTTTACAGGATAGTCTGCAACATACCCTTAGTCAGGAATATGAAGTTAGAAACAGAAATTGATGTAGCCATGTACTGATAGCACTGAACACACACACTGCCAGTGATATATCTGACATAAGACCTGTGTGGTGGACAGACAAAACATATTAGGCACACCTCTGGCCATCAAGTGGATAGGCCCACAGTTAAGAGTTATGCAGACAGACTGCATTCCAAGTTTAACTAGAATGCACACACAAACCCTGTAACACTGGTTCTAAACAATGCATACAACAACACTACTCACACTCTGTCTGCAGTTCTGGAACCTCCTACAAATATGTAGCTGGCCTGAGTGTGCAGGTTCTCTTGTAAGAGGTATTGATACCTGCTGTCTGTAACACTGCTGCCCACACCCAGGAAGGATGTTCACCATACAGGAAAGGTAAAGGGACCACACCCACAGGATGTAGAGATTTATAGTAGTTGGTTGCCATGACAGTGGTAATTAGAATTACTACATAGCATGCTGCATGCAGGTAGCAAGTGGAGGACACTGACTGGTGCAGAGGCCATCACCTGATCATGCGCATCACCTAAAAAATTCATGCTGTAATCTATTCAAAGCAGCTCAATCCATGTAGTGGAAAGAGACAGAGATAGAGAGAAAGAAAGAGAGAAAGAAAGAAAGAAAGAAAGAAAGAAAGAAAGAAAGAAAGAAAGAAAGAAAGAAACATCCACACAGCAAACTGTATCCAGAAGAGACGACATTCCCACAACAGGTATGTGAAGCATATATGCATGTAAGTGAATGTAGTACTTGGTCCATGATAATGGGGTAGATGATCTGAAATGATTTATATGTGCCATCAGTTGTTGTTGTAATGATGTCCAGCTGAACAGCTGCAATGGACAATAGTGTCTGTCTCTGTGGGCAGTGGGCCATACCTGTCAACTCTGCAGATCAACACTGACTGGCAAGATGTAAGCCATCATAGTGTGTGTTGTATAATGAGAAGTATGTATATTACTGTGGCCAATAGCTGGTAGTGGAAGTAATGCCATAAGGATGGACACGTGGGTTCCACAGCCCACCTCTTGCAGGATACTCAAGTTAACCTGTATTGTAGCATGCAATAATGCCATATGTGTTTAATAGGGTTACCTGCAATCTGGCCCTACTTATACCCCCCTAATGTCAGGCTGTGTCCATATGTGGCACCTGTCTGTGTTGTAGCCAGGCAGAACAGTGCAGCTGTGAAGGAGGGTGTTGTGAGATTGTGGACCTGATGTCTGAATGTACCCCATATATAGGTATGCATATGTGTACACACACACACACACACACACACACACACACACACACACACACACACATATATATATATATATATATATATATATATATACAGATATCCATGTGTAGACATATATATATATATATATATATATATATATATATATATATATATATATATAATATATATGTATATATATAAACACATATATACATCATATATATCCACACATATATAGATATATACCTGTATGCACATCTACATATATACAAACATACATACAAACATATATGCATGTAAATACATGTCCCCTATAGTACCACCACAGTGCTGCATGCTATGTGCGAGGGAACAACACACATAGCAATACACACAGATAACTACAGCTACAGCTGTCAGTGTGTGCAACATGGATGGGTATGTCACATGTGAACCCTTTGTTGAGACCACGTTGCCCTTGTCTGTGAAGTATGGAATGGGGAATATGGGGAAGTATGGCAGGTATAGTTGTGGAGGTGGTCAGGGTTGTTAGATATAGTGGACAGCCTACAGGGGTGGTATGTGACACATGTGGTGGGTAAACACCCTGGATGGTGTGTGTGGTCTGTGATGTGGATGCTCCATGGGCCCCAATATAGACACAATGGGAACAAGCCTCCCACCCACTGCTACTCACAGCAGTAGTCCACATCCTGAAGGTGCCTGGCCTGGAGGCTGAGCAGGAGGAACATGTGGACCATGTGAATGTGTACTGGGTGCCTCAAGGTGATGTAGCCCATCCCACATGTGTCTGTGGAGCCCATTATGGAACAGACCCTGGACCTGACCTCGGCGGACAAGATCATGTCTGTGTGTGCCCCCAGGGGGGACAACATCCCCTGAGTTGGTTCCACCTGAAGGTATTGCTGGAGCAGTACATGAGGAGGCTCCTATGTGTGTCCCACGTGTGATGTGGCCTGGTAACATGGGCAGATGAGTTTGGAGAGGTGGTTTTGCTGGACAACAGTACATAAACATGCTGTTGTGTCACTGTTATAGAACGTATGTGGGTAGTAATAGTCTACACATTCCTAGAACATGTCCAACAGCATGCATAGATATCCCCAATAACACAGAATGTCAGATGTGCAGCTGTCACATACAAGCATACCACAGGCATATATGGAACTATAGTGGCCCTGACAATGGCATGCAGGTGAATAGTCTGTAACAGGCCAGCAATGATAGTGTCCACACAGGGAACATGGCTACAAACACTTTGCACAAAGTATGGTACAATACACTATCTGCCCCACTGATAGGTAAGCTGTAGCCATACCTATTGAGTTGTGTGTAGAGTTTGTTGTCACTGATATGGTGAGGGGGTGACAGTGATGTGTATTAAGAACTGTGGTAACCTTGCTGCATGTCTTGCTTACACCTGTGTCCATCTTTATGTCTTTCAGGCACAATGTCACATAGAAGGCTTCCTGCTTACTCAGCTGCTGAGAACGCCATTGTGGTAAACCACCTAATCCAGCACTACCCTGTCTTGTTTGGCTGGGCCACCCATGATCAGCAGGAGTGGACTACCCTCTGGAATGACTTATTCCACAGGGTTAATGATATTGGACTGCACAACCACAGTTATGAGCATGTCCGGCATCATTGTTCTGACCTGCTTTGCAATGCCCATCGGCGTGCTGCTGCAGTCTGCGGGGGGGATCACCTCGCAACATGGGGGCCATGCCATCCACCCCCAACATGTGTAGAGGAGCTCCTTGCCAGCCTCGTGGCACCTGTCCATCTGCATAGCCAACAACTTCCGGACACCATTGTGGAGGTGGGTGCTACCTACACACTGGCTGAGCAGCATGCAGGTAAGGCCACAGGGCACATCAGTAAACCACTGTTGTGTATACATCTGCATCTGCACAAGTAGATCATGCATATCTGACATGTCATACATATAATTTGTAGCTGCATAGTAGTGATAAACAGATGTGCATATGTGGTATTATTGTGGACATGAACTGTTGATGTATTGTAATGCTGCAGCCACCCTATAGCAATGCCACATGTGTGGCCACTGACTTTGCATCTCTCACCCTCTTATGTAGGTCCCTCCTGTATACCACCAAGGCAGCAGCCTGTAGCTGGTGAGTATGGTTTATGTTGATGCTTGCCAATACAATGGGCATGTAATTGCTATGGTATATTCCATGTACACATCTATCACACCTGCCCAGATTGCATGATGTACATGTGCACATAATGTTGCTGTTAAATTCACGGCATCACAGTGGTAACCATGATGGGGTATTAGAAGGGTATGTCAGACACCTGCAAGATAACTAACATCCTATCATTGAGGACTGTGTCCAAAGAGAGTAACATAATTGTGGGAGACATGGCCTACAGTAAGGACATGTTTGAAACATCACCCGCATACAGTGCAACACCAGTGTATATACCTGTAGGACAATGGCAACTGTTACAGAGTTACACTATGGCATAACGTATTACTAAGGTCCACATTGTCAGCTGGGACTAGGCTAACATGTGGTGTTCAGTGTATGGGACAGTGCAAACTGACACACGTGTATAGGCCTTACTTGTCAAGCATGTGCAAAGAGGCTGAAGGTGGGGAGGGGGTGTCAGCATGACACACCAGTGCACTGCAGCAGGGATCCTAAGGCTGCTAAGAATGGCTATATCTGCACACAGTCAGGTTCAGGGACTGTGGCAGACATAACCCTGACTCCAAAGCAGTAGTAATGGCAGTGTGTGAACACCAAGGGATGTGCACATGAGTAGACCTTGCAGTCATGCAGAGTTGGGGGACATGTATAGGGCAGACTGAACATACACTGGCAAATGCAGATGACCTATGTTAGTATACCCCTGCCAGGAGAAGTGACTGCTGTAGTTCACATAACAATAGGGGCAACAAACCATCATGATAAGGGTGTGCACACACATGCACACATGGTGTGTATGCATTGCGGTCAGCATCTGCACACCTAACACATTTTGTAGACACTGCATGTGAATGTACAGGACATATTTCACATATCGGGCTCATGTACCATTAATATATGCAGTGATGTAGTCCCATGGCAGATCAAGGAAGGGTGCGTCATATCAATAAGGGTGTGTACACTCCCCATAGCCATGGTATGGTCTGACGGTTGTCAGTTTAATAGTATTGGATTGGTCATACATGGTCTGCTGATGTTGAGATCTGTAAACCAGACCAGGCATTCTCAATGACATCTGTCCACATATCATCCCAGGTATGTGTTGCTGAAAAACATAGGGGCTGTGAGCATTAGAGCTGACATAACTGACACAGTACTACACATTCGGCAATGGTTTGTACACCTGTGAGGTTTGGTGCACAGTACATGGCAGGGTGCAGAACAAGTGCACAGCAATACTGTGCACATGGGTGCAGTGGTAACCAGAGGACGGGGCAGCACCTACTAACACAGCACATGCATCACATATATGGATACTTTTGCTAGTATGAATTGACTATATCTGCACTGCATGCTGCTGTGTACCATATGTTATGCATGTTGACAGATGGGTAATAGGAGGACTGTGTGTACTATCTTTGTGCAACCTCACCTGTATGTGTGTGTGTGTGTGTGCATGTGTGTGCATGTGTGTGTGAGTCTGTGTGTGTGTGTGTGTGTGTGTGTGTGTGTGTGTGTGTGTGTGTGTGTGTGTGTGTGTGTGTGTGTGTGTGTGTGTTTGTTGGTGGGTGGTTATTTTGTCTGTAGGGTCACTCTGGTGAAGTGGAGGGATGGTGATGCATGTAGGATGCGTGTGTGCATGTGTGTGTGTTTGTCTGGGTATCCATGCATGCACATGTGTGATTGTGGGGTTGTTCATACAGCAGTACTTCCCTTTGGAATCGTGCAGTACATGGACATGGACTGACACATGACACATTAGGAATACTTGTCACGTATGCAATCACAGGACAGCTGATAGTATAATAAGATCTGTAGCAAAGAACATGCATTGGGAGGGAAGGCAGACACCAGGTATACCCTTAATATCACATTCAGTAGAGAGGTGGCTGACAAACCACATACGCAGCACTACAGATGTTTTGGGTAATTACTAGACTACACCAGGGAGTGTATCCATATATTATAGCTGTCATATGATAGGTTGATTGAGCAGCATATCTGGCATGTACTGAGCAATACTTACACATGACACTCCAGTGTGTGATATTACGGAGTGAACTTAGTAGCCCCTCACATATAGGATCCATGCTCATGATGTCTGGACATACACAGGGTGAACACTGAATGACAGCAGTGAGTCCATGTAAAACCACTCCACTCAGGTCAGGGAGGTAATGGAGTAACAGGTCTTGTGTTGTGATCACTTGGCTAGGCATTTAGAGGAATGATACGCTAATGAGTGGTATTAATGAGTGTATGTTACCAAGTGTGATGTAGGATGAAGAACGCATGGGAATAAACATGGGAGGTATTAAGGTGGCGTGTGTGTGTGTGTGTGTGTGTGTGTGTGTGTGTGTGTGTGTGTGTACTGTTATGCAATGCTGCACAGGTCTTAAAGTGTGTTTATTATTTTCCCCCACAGGTGGCGAGGTGGGTCAGGGTCCCTCCTGCATGCAATCAGATGTTGATGTCCATACAGACACCAAAGATGATGATAGTACTCTTGAGGCACAGGTTGTTGTCAGGGGCCAAAACAGCGCTATCATTTGACATCCCCCTTTTAGCCACCCCAACCCTGCATACAGTTTCAGTGCCTATACATACCCCATCACCAGTGGCCATAGTGGAGGGACAGCTGGCATTTGGTGGCAGTGCACAGGAGAGTGTGGTAACTATGCCTACTTTGTCTGGTCACAGCAGGCATAGCCGGATGTCCGGCAGGGCACCATATAGGCAGATGTCCCAGGGTGCTTGTGGTAGGGCCACTGGTCATCATGCCCCTGGCAGACATGCCACAACTGGTACCACCAGATGCATGTTTCAGACTGTCATGGTGGCGCAGGCATGTATGGAATATTACACCAGACAGGGCCTGAGGCTGCAGAGAGCTGCTCTCACGTCTGCAAGTGACAACTTCTGTGAACTATTTGGTGCCATCCATGTTTATAATGAGCTCATGGAGAGATGGTCTGGTGAGATGATGGCCCTGTTCAACCATGGTTTGTCCATGCTTGAACGTGTGGTGGGAGTGTGGCGATGGCCATGTGGATGTAGGCCAGCAACACCAACAGCTGGCAGTCAATGTGGATGTGCTAGGACACCAAGGGGATCCTGTAGTGGCAGTACCAGCCCCAGCACTGCGGGGGGGGGCACTGTGCACACCACACCACAGCAGGCCATGAGCACTTAGTTCTGGCCAGTTCCAGGAGGGACCTGGTTCCAACGGACATCTGTCATCATCAGGAGAGAGTAGCACATCGAGGCCTTTACCTGGACGTGACCATGGAACCCCTGACAGGCACAGTCCACTTGTCCATGGCAGGAGGCAGTGAACTGCACACCCTGCCAGGTATGGTCTGCAGCTGTCCATAAACACCTGTGTAAGGCAGCCACATAGCAGAACTGTGTGCATGCATACCCACACACTATACAAACCCACCTAGGGCAACCCCATACCTACACACACCACATCACCATGCCCAGTTCACCTCATTACACCCCTCACCCACACACATGGTGTCAAATGTATGGCCCACCATCGGCCTCTGACAAACCAGCAACACACTCTGTGCATAGGATGATACCTGTGCCGCATCCCTGTCATCCATAACATCAATGCAAGGACAGGCTAAAATGGTTCTGATGCACACTGTGACTGTACTACAGTGTACCAAAGTACTGCAGTATAACATGTCAGGAGTAAAGTTTAATGCATACATGTCAGGTAGTGTAGCCATCCAGCAATGAGGCATTATAATTGTTAGTAACACTGGGTGATTGTGGTCTCCATAATGTTATCCATTTGTGTTGTAGGTGTACATGTGTTAGCAGGAGGATGGTCTGCAGTCATATTCCACAAAGGGTATGGCACTGTGGTGACACCAAGGCTGGAACATATCTAGGGTACAGGTGAACACATGTCACAGGTTTGTATAACTGTTATTGCCTGTGCCACATGGACAGGTGAGCCACTGTGAAGTGTATACTCTGCAACCTGATGTAAACCCATCCACATGCATGCACACTCTTCTATGGCAACACTGGGACTAGACCCCTACCTAGGTATGTAGTGCTACTGAAGTGTGTGGCTTTCATTGCACACACCACACAACATTTAGGGTGAGGTGTTTTCCAGGTTAGATGTTACATGCAGAACATCCCCAGACATGTACAGTATGCTAATGGGGGATGTAATGGGTGTATATGAACAATACATAGTGTGACATACCTTCATATACACATTAACAGACACATAACAGGCAGACACACATCTGAGAGACCTGTGCCTATCGCTGATAACTAACTTGACCGTGTGTCCAATGTGTTACAGGTAGGTTGCACACAGCACATACATAACTGGGCTGAATTGTGGTATCAGTTACCTGCATGGTTGACGGTGACAGTGGTAACCATAAAGTGGCCCTTGGGGAAATATACCTGGTGTACCATGGTGTAATGACAGTGTACACAGCACCCACATCCCCCAGTGGATGTTGTACTCCCTGAAACCCATAATGACACTCTGACATACCCACCTTCACACATTGCCCATGACTGCGATACACCCCATTGTATAGCCCAACAGTGGTACTACAAGGATATGCATCCAATGCACATGCCACAGGCATAGTAGGGTGTTGCACTGTCATTTCCACCTATGAGCAGTAACAACACTATCTGTACTACTGTGTGGCAATGGGTATTGTAATAGGAGTATGTGGCACCGGAATGCTGTACCCTACAATTATACTGACATGCACACATACACACAATTGCCAGAACTCAATTGATATCCCATGCCTAATGACCCATTTATACAACACTGTTGTGCTGGTACTGCAAGGCTCATGTAGCTGGTAGGATGAGGTGCATAACCGAGTACAATAATGTCCCATACAGCAGCAGCCACAACTGACTATGGCAATGGGTGTTACGGTGGTTGTGGAGGCTCTCATGGAATTCCCAAGTACAGGTGTGCTTAACACACAGACACTGCTATACTCATTAATGCACATGTACACATGTGTCAGTACTGGGGTGCATTGCTGCATGTGGTCATAGCTGTGTACCTAGCTACTGTCCATGGAAAGATGGGTTGTGTAGGGGATGTGTGTACAGTGGTATCCTGCCACCTGCCATGTGGCAGCAGGCAATCTATCAATAGACACCACTGTGGTGACCATGAGGGTGAGAGTGACATGCATCAGCCAATCCTGTGCATGCCTCCTTCACATGGCTACTGAGGTGATCAAGGTGACAGGTATGCAACATGTATTACAACACATGGTTAGTGTCTGTGATGTTGACCTATACCCAAGCATGTAATGTTGGCTGTTGTAGTGTAGTGGAGGTACCCGTGGCATGTGGTACATACAGGATGTTGTCTCCTATATGTGCCAGTTCATACACAGGTGGGCAGACATGTCAGTGTCAATCAAGCATAGGTTGCCTGTACATATCCCAGCTGGATACCTGCCATCTCCACATCTGTACAGGGACTGACAGTCATCAGCTTGGAATGTAGCTATGCAGTAGGATGAATGTGTTGAGAGATAGATGTCTGACAACAATATGTATGCCATAACTACATGTTGGAAGCCCTCACTAACATGTGCTGTACAGACAGTAGTCTACAGTTACATTCTACATGTCAGATCATTATCCAGTAGGAGTTATATACTGTGACACAGTTTACACACCAGGGATATAACAGGGAGGCCTCAGAGTCCAGCTATGCGTGCAGGTGTGTCTGTTACCAGTACTACATTTAGCACTCTATTCTTGCCTGGGAAAGCTTTAGCACTTTATTCTTGCCTGGGAAAACACTGTCAACAGTAGTACCGCCATGATACACTATATGCCAGTGTGACAGCATGTACCCTGGACTACTACCCCTGTATGTAACACATTCACATGGATAAGAGTGCTGTACAGGCCTCATATACTTGTGTGTCCCAGACATGAAACTCACACCCCTTGCTACTGTAATGACAGCACATAGGTGCATGTATTCTACATGACAGTACATACACTTATTACAGATGTCATTACCCTGCTATGTTAATAGACTGTGTGCTGTGAACAAGTTACCAGGGTTAAGCCAAGCTTAGCAGGTATCAACATTGCTCCAATACAAAAGGTAAGCTGATTTGCGCACTGGTAAGCAAAGCCTACACTGTGTAAGAAGTGCCTTTATGTTTACCCATAGCGTAGCACCGCTTAGCTTCATGCAAACCCATGCAAACTCTCTTAAAGCTGCTCAAAACTGCCTTAGCCAGTCCGTATCTGACAGCACTTGTTCTGTCCAGCAACAAAATAAACAGCCCTTGCAGGTCTTGAACCCTGTACACTACAGTCACAACATGTAACCACTATGCCATGACCACTGTGAAGACAGCTGTTGTTTTTCCATTATATCTGTCAATACACATATTGATTAGTATTGAAGAATTGCTTTTACTTCCACAATTGTGTAGTACTTGTTATTAATATGACCCAAAAGAAGTGAAGAAAGGCACCAATGATAACTGGAATCCACACTAAAAGTATCTCAAGACTGGAATCGCACAAGGTGCTTTAGTAAAAACAAATTTATTCCAATAGTCCACAAGTTAAAATCACTGCATATAGAACACATAAACATAATTCTGTGCACCAGCATTTTCGTCTCTCCCATAAAGACTTCATCAGATGACCATTTTAAATCTAGTTAACCCATATATACTCTCATTAATAAAGTGAAAACTAATCAAATCAAAGTAATACATAATGCAATAATTAACCCCTTCATTTCAGTTCATTCTGCCATAAAGCTGCATAATAAAAATGTAAACTATGACATTCTGTGTATTACACTCACATCATATAAATCTTATTCTTTCAGCTTTTCCCAGTTAGGGGTCGCCACAGCAGATCTCCTGTCTGCTCATGATTGGTAGTGGAGTTTCACGGTGTCAAGTTGCCAGCCCGGCACCCAACCTTCCACTGAAGGCACACATACACACTCATACCTTGGGCCAATTTGGAGTGTCCAATCCAGCTATAGAATGTCTTTGGGATGAAACCAGAGCACCCGGAGGAAACCCACGCGACCACAGGTAGAACATGCAGACTCCACACAGAAGGCACCCCAGCCAAGGATCAAACCGGAGAACCTCTTGCTGTGAGGCAACAGTGCTAACCACTGCACCACCGTGGCCACCCCACTCACATCAAATAAATAAACCATTAAAATAATAAATAAATTAAGAAAGCATGATTAGAACATATTGTTTCTTAAATAAACATAGAATTTAAAATACTTATTTAAAAATGTATGTGTTTTCATTACAATCTTTAAAACAATATTATTGCTTGGTATATATCCCAAAACAAGGTGCTATTGCACCATCTAGTGACCACAATAAAAATTACATTGCAAACAATTATAATTTAGCAGATCTCAGTTTAAGTAATGGTAGGATGGATATATAATCATTTAGGCCAGGAGGATTTGCTGCATCCAGGGTAACTTGCCACCAAAGTTCTCTGAACTCAATTTTCTCTTCCCATGACCCACCTCTTATTTCATTTTTTACCTGTTCCAGAACGAAAAAGGCAAAATCTGCTTTCAGACAAGTTTTTTTATGTTTATATAAAGCATTAGTTTCCTTTTTAGTAGTAATATTGTACTTGTGCTCGTAAATCCTTTTCTTTAACCTACGTTCAGTCTTACCCACATAGAAGGATCTACACTCTACACACACAGCAAGATATGCTATCCCTTTAGCGTCACACTTGAAATAGCCTGAACTATTAACCCATCTATTCCTACTCTGAATAAAATTCTGTCTGTATTCATTATGTTTACATATTTGGAACAGTGACCACACTTGTAAGTCTCCATTCTCCTTCTATTCTGTGCCATGTTGTTACCACTATTCTTAAGGATGTTCTTTAAACTATGTGAATATTTATACACTACTTTCAAAGGATCAGTGGGTAATTTGGCCAAATCAGAAATGGTTATTAATGTTTCCCATTCAGCTTTAAAAATTCTCTTTGTAACTCCATTAAGGGCATTATATTCCAGTACAATAGCATCACTAAATTTAGATTCATGCTCATGTATTCCAACATTTGGAAACTATTCTTTTTGCCCTTGAATAGGTTTAAATTTAGTCTGCCTATCAGCTATTACTTCTGCCTTAACCCCCTCAATAAATCCAAAGGGTACCCCCTTTCCAAAAATATTCCTTCCAATAACTCAAACTCTTTTTGGAAATCATTGTCCAAGGTGGTCATCTGGCTACCATGGACATATTGACCCTTAACTATATTCCTTTTACAGTGTGGATGGTGTGCACTCCTGTAATGGAGAAAAGAATTACAAAAGGTAGATTTTCTGAATATTTTAGTTTCTAAGTTACCATTTACTTTGTACACTTCAATGTCTAAGTATTGCAACCATTCATTAGAAAGGGAGTAGGCAAAATTCAAAAAAATGGTAGTATTTTTCATATAAATCATAAACCCTTCAAACTTCTCTCTAGTCCCTTTCCAAAACATTACTATGTCATCTAAAAACCTCTTATAGAGGATCCAATGTGTTGCATACTCAGAACTTAATATGCACTTTTCCATCCATTTAGCCAACACAAGGTTAGCATGGGTAGGGGCACATGCTGCCCCCATCGCTACTCCTTGTGCTTGTTGATAAAATTCACCCTTAAAAATATAAAATTGTAATTTAAAACTATTTGCAAAAAACCCATAGACACTAACTTTTCATCATGGCTCAAGTCACCATCCTCAAAAATAATTTCTTCAAACAAATTCATCCCCTCTTGGTATGGGATACTTGAAAATAAATCTATCACGTCAGTGGTAATGAATGTTAAATCATCATGAATCAATTAGTGTGTAATTTCCTTCCAGAAATCCCAACAATCTTTTAGAATGGCTTTCCTTTTGACCCATACATATTTAAGTTTATTTTCCACATACTTGGCCAAAGGGAGGGTCTTAGACCCTTCAGCCAAAACTATGGGCCTCAAGGGGGGATCTTTTTCATTCTTATGGGTCTTGGGTATCCCAAATATGGAGGGCACCCTCAGTTTATCTACCTTTAAATATCTTAACATTTTTTCATTAATTAGCCCTTCCATATACATGTCTTCCAATACACCATCAATCCTTCTATAAGCTATATTAACCTCATTTTTGACACACTAGAATATTTCACCTCATCCCTTAATATTTGATTCATTTTTCCTTCGTATATTATATGATCCATTATTGGTAACCATCCCCCCTTGTCGGGCTTCATAACCCGTATATCAGGGTTAAATTTCAATTCATTAAGTATACTATTTTCTTTACTAATTAAGCTAGGCCTATATTTAACTTTAACCTGCTCCTTCCTTAATTCTCTCTCTATAATTTTCTCAAAGTTTTTTAACTGGGGGTGTAACAATGGATTATATGTGGTTCTCCGTCTCAAACCCTGTTCAATCTCCATAGAGCTTGAGAGTAGCATTAAACCCAAATTAATTTTTCTAAGAAACAGTTTAATATCCAGTAGTGTCTTAGTGAGGTCCCCCTTCTTAAATGGGATGCATTTCAAACCCTTAGACAATAAACTAAAATGTTCTCTACCAATCATTTCATTACTAAAATCATAAATACAAAAAACATCTAAAACATGCTTATAACCATCCACTAATATTTCATATATTTCATTGTGGTTGGCTTGGGTGAGGGGCACACCATCACACTCTAGTATCTCCACTTTCACACCCCCTCCCATAAAAATGTGGTTGTTGAGATTCTGTTTTCTTCATAAGCCTATTGGACCTATGTAATGGCAGGAAATCCTGCTCATTCTCCATGTCCCCCACTTCTTGATTCCTATTATTTACAGAATTCTGGTTCACACTACTAACCTCATAGTACTGCTTGTGGGAATAAAAAACACCATTCTGTCCATGACTTTGTGGCTTGGGGTAACATACATTATGTTTGTATTCATTACAATCATGTTCACATTTTTACAACTTTCTTTGCACAATTTCATCACATTTTTTTATCAATATCAATTCTCACCTTAAAATATTTCTCATTCTCTTCCTTAATAGTAAATATAAGGTCATCTTTAATACAATGGTCCAACTCTTATTTCTTTTTGTACTTCATCTTTAATCCTAATATTTTCCTATTAATATGACTGTTGCATCACATATGTTTAATCATAATGTACACATATCAGATACATATGGTGAGATATATCACATGACAGGGATATGGCTCTATATATATATATATATATATATATATATATATATATATATATATATATATATATATATATATATATATATATATATTGATATATGTCTACATGTACATACACATGTATATTCATACATGTCTGGATACACATCTGTATAGTATATCATAGCTATGGCCATGTCTCTTTGTATACACACACACACACACACACACACACACACACACACACACACACATATATATATATATATATATATATATATATATATATATATATATATATATATCCATCTATGTATGTAGATATGTATATGTGTATATATCTATATAGATATATGGATAATTATATATACATATATGTTCACCATATGTCCAGAACATGGAGTGTAGTCCTACCTCAGCCCCAATAGTCTCAACCTCTTAGTGCAAGGGGATGTAAGGTATGTATTGCATATCTATATGTGTATATATATCTATCTATATATATATATATATATATATATATATATATATATATATATATATATATATTATATATATGTATGTATATATATATATATATATATATATATATATGTGTGTGTGTGTGTGTGTAGACTGTTGCTACTGTAATAGGGGTTGTCTTAACAGACATGTTATGTCTGGGGGGGTCACATCTGCTTTTAACATGTCCACCACTGGCTACTGACAGACATCCTAAGGACATCATAGTACAGTACAACTGCTAGCACAGTAATGATCCTGTGGACTACAGCAGAGATATGGCCAATAAATGTGGACAGTCTGATGCACTCTGGTCAGTCCAGAGGTATACACAGAACTCCTTAGTGCAAGACATGTGGACCAAGCCTGACAATATGGATGTTAACAGCCATGCAGATGGGTATATCATGTAAACACTGGAATACATATGCTCCCATAGGTTATGTATTCACAGACTCCTGTCTGTCCTGACACATAATAACTGCTGGTGCCGAGATCCCATGGCCACATACTACTCACTAGTTAGTGACATACATCTGTACAGCATCCATCTGCTTTGTCAGATATACATGACAGTTATGGTGGCCTGGCCGCAGTACATCTGGCAAATACCTAAACATAACATCACACTGGTAAGTACACTAAGCTGCTAGGCATGTAACAAAGCACTGTGCAAGCTACAGGCAGACTGCCACAACACTGGCCTACATGTCATATGGGGGAATACACATGTACCTGCAAATATAGCAGGCTCTACAGGCATGTCACAGCACAGAGTAACAGACACCTGTGTGAAAGTGCATACCCACAACCAATGTGAACACAGACACAGCCACATATGGTAAGCTAGCTTAATATTACAGTATATGGACTGATTGATCAACACCATCCTCATATGTGCCACTCTCACAATAACCCTACATATACTTGGCCACTTACACAGTGTGGTTCGATGCCTGTCTGTGGTATGGGACATGTGTCTGTTTGGCACTGCAAACATGTAAGCCGATAGGGTACCATACACTGGAGCAGCATATAACATCAGATAGAACAGGACCAAGAACAATGACATCTACCACAGTCTGTACACAAGCCAAGGTACATATTTGCAATACACACACTCTGTTGACAATCACCATAAGTACACAGACCTCAGTAGTGTACACACAACCACAGAATGCCCAGGTTATGTCCTCATATATAACCCCTACTATACATAACATGTGTAGTAGTCTGATATCTCACTGGCTTGCTATCAGATATGATGTCAATAAATAATGGTGTACAGAACATATGCATCTCTTACTGCATGACATATGTACAAAGGTTGAAACAGGTTGGTGTGAGCCTCTTCTTGATTTGTCTGTTGTTAAGGAAGGAACTATTTAAACTAAACTAGGACACATATAGGTTGTCTGAAGAACCAAACGAAAACGGTTTACGTACTTTGTTTTTGTTTTGTCTTTTGGGTTGACTTACTCAATAAGTCAAAGTATCGACCAATTGTTTTTAATTATTTTTTAGACATTAAAGTCTCAGGAGTTTTGGACGTCCATTGCCTGGTTTGTTTGGTGTTTGAATGTTTTCTTGGTTTGTGGACGTTTATTGATATGTACAAAGGTTGACAGATTGTGGCTGGAGGCACAAGCACAGAGCCAATATTGACATGTGCCTGTGATAACCTCATACATTTACTGCTGTAACAGGGTTTGTTGTGACATATGTCCTATGAGGGATATGAAGTCCATAACTCTCATGGCTGTCACCATGTGCTGACTACAATCCTCACACTATGCTTCTGCAGTTCTCAGAAAGGTGTTCTGTGAGTAACACAAGAAACAAAAGGCACCACACACTGTCCAGTCTTCAGATAACCCTATAGATGGGGTGTTCCTCAGAAACATAGCACTGTCTTGACAGGTATTAAAGCATGTAGTCCAGCCATATCCACGCACACACATACACACACACACACACACACACACACACACACACACACACACACACACACACACACACACACACATACACACACCCTGTTAAACCATTACTCCAAATGCAGAATAGCGACACTTACAGTCTGTAGTCATAGTCATATCAGGCACATCCCCCTCCTGTGTGTTGGCCTGTTTCCACAGTGTATGTTGTTAGAGGTAAATCCCAAATCCATCTGTGAAGCTGTTTGCCAAACACCAGATCTAGGTCCCACTCACAGTGAATGAAAAGGCCCAACACCAATATGATGTTCCTAAATACTGGAGTGTGTTTCCATGCAATTGGCTGTGAGAATGTTACCACAGCTGTTGCACATGTAATCAGCTAGAGTGGGGGGCTGCAATTTGTGCAGAGGCCATCAACTGATCATGAGCATCACTTACAAAACAGAAACTGCTGCCTAAGCAAAGCAGGTGTAGTTCTCCACATCCACCAGAGAGGGAGTGAGGGAGACAGACAGAGACAAAGTAAGTTAGGGAGGAGGTGGGAGAGTAAAACCTAAGCATTTTTGTGTCACACACCTCCCAGTACAGGGATTCAACCCCCTGACTAACTATGTATTGCTATCACATGTCTATGCAGTTATTGCATGCACCACATAGCTTACATATTGAGGAGCTGTCCAAATGTATACATGATGGTGAGTGACATCTGCAACAGTTACATGGTAGTGATACAACAGGTGTAGTACATGTGAATGTCCACATGAACAGGTGCCAATGTCAACACATCCCCACTCTCTCAGGGACTCACACACATTGACACACTTGGCAGGATCAGGAATACACTTCCTAACTAGTTAGTTTGCCACAATACAGTAATGTGCAGGCATCACATGCACCACAGGGGTTATCCGGAGGTTATATGGGCAAAGGGTATGTGAAGGTGTCTGGCATCAAACAGCATGCTTCAGTATGCCAATGCGAGTTGTAGTGAGTGAGAATATGGTCAAAAGCATCATACACCACACACACAGACACAGGGTGCCAGTACTGACATGCATGCATGTATTGATTCATGGGTGTGAAGTGGTTGACTGTGTCAGAAGGCTATACAAGGCTAGGCGAAGGGTATACCTTGGCATCAGGCCACATGACAATGGTCTGCAGTGTGGCTCAGGGGTGTAGTGTCTGGATTGGTCCACACAAGTGGGTATTGTATTCACCATCCAGTCACCTGAGTAACTATTGTGTGTGGCCATTGCTGTGCAATGCTTGCCATGTATGTGTTATTCAGTCCATGACATGGATGCTGTCTGGGATGTGTACATGTCCCT
The DNA here is from genome assembly GCF_019279795.1 of Protopterus annectens. Classification (NCBI taxonomy): domain Eukaryota; kingdom Metazoa; phylum Chordata; order Ceratodontiformes; family Protopteridae; genus Protopterus; species Protopterus annectens. Next base: position 1,682,305,525 of record NC_056743.1, read on the forward strand.
CATGCATGTACAGTGACATGTGTAACTGTACCTGGGGTGTCTGGCCCATGTTGTGTACACAGACTGTTATCAGATGTGCCTGTCCTGGCCTCATGTGCCAGGAACTGGTAATGGACAGCAGGCTGACCCTGCACCTACATTGATAGCATGATACAGGTATTCCCTGGTGTTGGTGGCATCTGTCCATACAGGGCATGTGTTTAAGGCATGGTATGTCCTTTGTGGGTCACATTTGATGGCACCACAGGTGTTGCAGGCATCTAGTGGGGAACATAGTGAAGGCACACTGTCTGCATGTATGTGCCTATTGTACTGGACAGGGTGCCATGCCCGCTGTACTCCACTGCAATCACACCATGGTTACTATCTGTGGGCAACTACCAACATACCGGTTGATGCCTAAGCAAGTGTATTTGTGTATGCAACATGGGTTGAGAGTGTTCTCTGTGTAATACAAGGGTTGCTAACTTTGTTCACCAGACCTTGATGCCACATGTAGGGGTAAGGATTGCCACCCCAGCATCTTGGTTATTTCACATCTGTTATCCTTGTAAGGTGGACATTGTGACATGTAATAGGGCCACTATATAAGAAATTTGCAAAACCCACTCCACAATGAGTCCAGTTGTTACACACTCACAGCCACCTCCACACAGGATAGGAATGACAAACACAGACACACACTTGCCATGTCTGGGATTAGAACTCCTACCTAGCTAGTTTATTACATTACAGCATTACACAGTTATAGGATGTGCCACTGAGATTACTGGAGTACTCCTTCCCCAAAGGTGTATTTCACTGGGTATGACATCAGCAGGCTTGCCAAAGAAGGTCAATGGAGGTTACACAGGCAAAGAAACATTCACACAAACATCCACACTTGCCATCTGTGGGAATATATCCTCTATCTAAGTACTATATCACACTGCAGCATTACACTGTTATAGGGTGCACCATGATGATTACTGGGCTACGTCTTTCCCAAAGGTGTATTTCACAGTGAATGACATCAGCAGGCTTGCCAAAGTAGGGCATTTGAATTGTAGTGAGTGTGACTAGCCTAAAAAGCATTACTCCCTCCACAGAGACCCACACACAAACACACACTCACAGTTGCCATGTCTGGGATTAGAACTCCTGCCTAACTAGTTTATCACACTACAACATTACGCAGTTAGAGGACATGCCACAGAGATTATGGGGCTACTTTTTTCCCAAAGGTGTATATCACAGTGAATGACATCAACAGCCTTGCCAAAGTAGTGCATCTGTATTGTACTAAGTGTGACTAGCCTAAAAAGCATTGCTCCCTACACAGACAGAGCCACACACGCACAAACACACACACACACACACACACACACACACACACACACACACACACACACACACACACAAACACACAGTTGCCATGTCTGGGATTAGAACTCCTACCTAACTAGTTTATCACACTACAGCATTATGCAGTTATATGACACACCACAGAGATTACTGAGCTACTCTTTTCCCAAAGGTGTATTTCACAGTGGATGACATCAGCAGCCTTGCCTAAGTAGGGCATTTGAATTGTAATGAGCGTTACTAACCTAAAAGGCTTTGCTCCCTACACATACAGACATACACACATGCAAACAAAGTTACTATGTCTGGGATTAGAACTCCTACCTATCTAGCTTATCACATTACAGCATTACGCAGTTATAGAATGCGCCATGGAAATTACTGGGCTACTTCTTTCCCAAAGGTGTATTTCAAAGTGAATGACATCAGCAGCCTTGCCAAAGTAGGGCATTTGAATTGTAGTGAGTGTGACTAGCGTAAAAAGCATTGCTCCCTACACAGACAGAGACACACACAAACAGTTGCCATGTCTGGGATTGGAACTCCTATCTAACTAGTTTATCACACTACAGCAATACACAGTTATATGACATGCCACAGAGGTTACTGGGCTATGATTTTCCCAAAGTTGTATATCAAAGTGAATGACATCAGCAGGCTTGTCATAATAGGGCTATGGGGATGGCAGTGTGTGTGCATGGGCCATAACCCATTCATCTAGAGGTAGACACACTACACTCAGGCACATTCAGGTTTATATTCGGCAGGTACGTGTATACAACCGTTAGATGACTACTGCCTTGTACAGTCATGTTGCACAGCTAGCACTTGCACCACAGAGTCTGTAATGCTGAGGGATACCAGTGGCTAATTTCTACAGTGAGTGACATTTACACATCATGTTGTTATAGCCATTTGGCTGTGTGCTGGGTGGGACAGGCATCATGATGGAAGGCTCTTTGTCACTGTCACTCTCTTCCACACATCTGTGTATGTGTACTTTTGGCATATTATAGTGTATTGTCCTTGGATATATGTGTGTACTCCTATCCAATGTGTGCGCAGAGCATGACTGGTGCATACTAAGGATTGTATGCACTAATATCTGCAACTGTCAGATATGTATAGTCCACTGTTGCTGGCAGACATTGGCTTCATTTGTTTAAGTGCATGAGCAAGCCCAGTATGACCTTTCAATATGTTGTTGTCTGACATTGCCTTCATTTCTCTATGTGTGTAAGCATGCCAGTATGCCCTTCTGTATTGAATTTGTGGATCCATTCCAGGTAGTTTGTACTCCAGTGCAGACCTTTGTGTTCTACACCTACAGGTAGCAAACTGTTTCTGCAGGATATCTGTAGATCAGTTGGCAATATGGAGTCAAACTGTGCAAGGGATAGTGTGTACTGTAGATGATTGTGTCTGTGCTGCTTCTGCTATATGGTACTGGTGTTATTAGAGACATTCAGACATGTGTACTGTTATACACTGTGATGGTTTATGTCCTCAAGTACTGTCAGGTGGACAATTTTGCACACAGTGATGTCCTGGGGAACACAGGGTGAATGCAACTGTGTCCAAATGCCTACATATTCATGGAAAGTTATGCTATTCTGGAGGGGGAGCTGAAGACACTTGCTGCTGGGACTGTGTATCCAGTTCAGCACCTTGGTTCAGTGCTGACAGAGGATCCCATACTTGTACATCCATCGGCATGACCGTATGTCTTATCCTGCTGTGGCAATACCTCAGAGCTGTACAGAGTCACACAGGTTACCCAGAGGCAGGGGTCATAAGCCAGGACATTAACCCTACTGTTGTGTACGGGCAGGTTTGTAGTCACTCATTTTTGTGTTTGCAGCCAGGGATAGCATGTGCACATGGCTGTGTGTCGGACCTTGCACATTGCATGCTGCCCATGCTCCCACCCCCCCCATTATTCTATCCTCTTCCATACATTATGCATACATTCTCTGATACTTTCCCTGCAGTTATCACCTCATCACAGCTGTGTTTTGGTGTTGGTCCACAGTTTGTGCAGTGGGACATGGTGGACATGTTACTGTGGTTTGTCCACATGTCCTTGCATATGGCTTATGTGGAGTGTGTTATGTTGTTATTTGGGTGTCTGGGACATAACATACATTGGCAGTACAGGTGGTGATGCAGGCCAGCTGGAGCAAGCCATTGCATTCTGTCAGTCCTACAGTCCCAGACTGCCATACAGTATATTCCCCTGGGGTGACAGGGTAGGTGTGCTAGGTGTTCATTCCAATACTTTCTGTCAGTATTGATCAGGTGGTGTGGATGCTGGCAGGGTGCTACTTACAGCTAGGGACACGCCTGCATGGGACACATGCACTGCATGTTGCATTCTTTCTCTATTGACATACACAGATGGTGGTCATATTGTACCCATTCCCAACAGCAGGAATACGACCAGAGAGGTACCTGTGGGTGGTGTTTGGGTGAACTGGGTGCATGTGTGTTATGGACACTACTTGCGTCTGTCTCACAAATATGCATGGGGAATTCCAGTTATGCTGACTTGTGCAGGGACATCAGCCGTTTCCCAATATATCAGTTCTATCACCTTTGTGATCTGCAAAGATTCATAACCCAGAGGCTCCCTTCACTCTGGAATAAAATCCCAGTCCAGGTTAGGCAGAGTCCCTCATTGACTCTCTTCAAGAGGAATCTTGATGAGTGGAGATCGATCGTAGGTTTCTGCATCACTTCTGTGTGTTGTGTTAGACAGGGGCAGAGTATACCCGAAAAAAAAAAGGGTACAAAATAATAAAAAAAATGGGTGGCGAAAGCCAAACACATTCTGGCTAGGCTTATAAATGCCCTAGGGCAGATAGCCTAGTATGAACCTATGAACCTATGAACCTAAGTGTTTGGCCAGACAACATTGGTATTCCCTACTACAAGCCCAGTTAATGTGATGCATACCTGTATGTACAATTCCAAGGATGTGTCCATTTCACAGTTACACATTATATACTGTATACCTGGGGTACTTTTCCCTGTGTACTGCTTGTATAAGTAGCCAAAAGTCATGCCATGTCCATCTTTCAGACGGTGACACATATTACCACCATACATTGACAATGGCTTACTGCTAGCATGTGTTATACTGGGGAGGAATTGTCTTTGGCACTACATTTGTGATGCCTTAGCCCTGTCATTGGCAGTAGTGGGCAATGGCCACCAGGTCAAACCTCAACATACATACATACTGACCACTCTCACACAATATGTAACAAACACCAACCTAACACGCACATACCTGCATATTGTACAAATGCTACAATCTATCCTGCTACCTTGGCCACCTCTAGTTATCGGTACTCCACTGGTATTATACCTACACATACATGTTACTACATGTCTACATCGGATTGGGGGGGACACCAGACTGTTACTACATTTCTACATAGGATTGGGGGGAGCACACCTGACTGTTTCTATATTTCTGCACAGGATTGGGGGGCACACCTGACTATTTCTACATTTCTACACAGGATTGGGGGGCACACCTTACTGTTTCTACACTTCTACACAGCAGTGGGGGGCACACCTGACTGTTTCTACATTTCTACATATGATGGGGGGCACACCTGGCTGTTTCTGCATTTCTACAACAGATTGGGGGGGGCAAACCTGACTGTTTCTACATTTCTACACAGGACTGCAGGGGTACACCTGACTGTTTCTACATTTCTACATAAGAATGGGGGCACACCTGACTGTTTATACATGTCTACACAGGCTTGGGGGGCAAACTTGACTATTTCTACATTTCTACTTAGGATTGGGAGGGTCACACCTGACACTTGTATACATTTGCTATGACTGTACTGGTATGTCAGGTACTCCATTTCATTTTGTATTCTAACCTATCATGCTGACTAGAGGCATATCAATGTACTACAGGTCTTAGGTTTGATTGACCTACATATTAGTTTCTGACTTCCTACCCTTCAGAACTAACATCCCACTGCCTGACCTGATGTAGTCTGTGTAGGCCTGGTGGGGAGATTACCCATAGGCATCATTCAGAGGCCTTAGCACAGCCTTTGTTTCTGTTTGTCTACACCTGTCCTGCTGGCAGAGACTATTATTGGGTATGTGACTCTCCCTGAGTGGCATGTGTGTGTCATATGGACACACATTTGGCCCAGCACATTTCCTGCAGTGGGTTTTGTCACCATGTGTAGTACTGTGTATTATGGTGACACCAGTATTTGTTACACATCTCATGCTGCCACTTTAGGTCTCTTCTATCTGCTGGCATCCCATTCAGCCACCCAATTCCCTTACATGCTCACATCCATACCACAGATACAGGTAACAACACATACTACTCCATTCGGCAATTGGTAAGGAGAGTAACTTACCTTGTGGGTGTGCCAGTATTGAGGGTGGTGCTGGAGGGCTGCCTATGTCATATGCACATAGTACACTCCCTATACATGGTTGAACACAGGTAGTGTTATGGTTGGCATCCCTTTTACTTTATGTGTGAGTCAGTGACTGGTGTCATTCCCTGGGTCCCTCATGTGTCAGTCTATGTGCTATGTGTTGCCTGTTTGCCAAGGCCAGGGTATACTGGGAATACCTCCTTCTGCCTACTGGGGCAGGCTCAGATTGTTCCTCCTCTGAGTCACTCTGTGCCTGTGCATGTCTTGGCAATTGTGGGGGCTGTGTGGCCCTGCCCCGTACTGTTCCTGCTGCAGCTGTTTCCGCAGGATCATATTGTGTAGCATGGCACATACAATGACAATCTGAATACATGTAGCTGGGGAGTACTGCAAGGCTCCACTGGATGTGTCCAGGCACTGGAACCATGACTTGAGCATCCAAAACACACGCTCTATTACAACTCTGGTCTGTGCATGTGCCTCATTATGGAGTTCTTGTTCAGGTGTGTGTGCATTTCTGATGGGTGTCATCAGCCATGGCTCCAGTGCATAACCAGCATTCCCCACTTATTGACTGTAAGGGATGTCCCCACTGGCAAATTTCTGGTACAGGTGCATCAGATGCCAGATGTGGGAATCGTGATAGCTTCCAGGGCAGCCAGCACACACATTCATTATAATGCCCTGGGCATCACACATGACCTGGCAGTTGATGGAGGGAAAGCCCTTGTGGTTGATGTAGACCCTACCCCACTCACCAGGTGGTGCATTGATGCATATGTGCATGCAGTCTATAGCACCCACTACCACAGGGTATTCTGCTATTTGGTGGAAGAGATGCATATTGTTGGCCAACACCTCACGGGTGTTAGGGAAATATATGTGCTCACCAGCATCTGCTGACATGGCATCAAGGAGCTGGTGGAGTACCCTGGATGCTGATGCCTATGAGATCCCCATGATATCCCCAGTTGGACTTTGGAAGCTGCCTGTAGCTAGTATTCTTAGGCCTACACATACCCTGGTATCCACTGGGATGGGTTCCCCTCTGTTAGTTGTGTGTGTGAGGCATGGCCTGCACAGCTCAACAATTTGCTGTAAGAGGTCCCTGTCCACCCTATAGCACTCCACTATCTCCAGCTCATGTAGCCCCTGGTAGTTTTTCCTGGGTCTGTACAGTCTTCTCCGTCTCCTCACTGTGGGTTGTTCGACAGCATTCTCATCCTCATCACCCTCTTCCACATGTTGATGTATGATAACTATTGCAGCCCCTATCATTTTGTTGTATTTGCTTGTTAAAATTCCCCTGCTTTTTTATACCGGTGGTGTACAGTATGTGGGAAAAAACAAAAGGAAAGGTGTTTGCATAGTTTACAGTAGTGTTCTGGGCTGGGTTGGTCTGCTGCCTGTGTAATTGGCTGATTCTGATACATTTCACCTGCCAGCTATGATAGTTCTCCTAGATTACTTTCCTACTGCTGTTTTCCCTTTACATTGCCTTCCTGTTTAAGCCCGGGGGTGCGCCGCACAAACACAGTTTTCAAATGTGCACAGAGCTGCTATTTTCTGGTTTAAATTTTTTTTCCTTTAAAACCTGGTGGGCGGCGTGCACACCCGCTTAGGCAATGTAAAGAGTGCCAGGCAGCCTCAGACACACACCCTTGCTTAGCTCTGCGAAGCTAAGGACAAACCCAAACTACAGGGCTGCAGTCCACTTACAGTATGCCTGACACATGATGTCAGCTAGCTCCTAGGCTTGCACTAAGCTATTCCTGCTCTTACAGTTGGGTGCTGACTAGCATTCAGAGGAAATCTGGGATTCAATATCATTCCCCTCATTTGCATAGGGTTGCCTGCTGATGCATAGTTACAGGTCCCACACTGAGACTCCCCCCTTAGAAACCACTATTCACTGGCCATGTTATCTTCTGCCTGCCATTGAGTTTAATGGCAAAATAGTGATTACGGTTAGAATGCTTATTTTAGTTTTTTTTCTTATTTTTCACCTGATCCAGTTTGCGCATCGCTGTCCTATGCTTAAACAGCAGAGATCAGCTAAATAAAAATAAAAGTTGATTTTTTTTATTTTTGCAACTGTTTTCCATATATCATATTTGGTCATTGGTATGCTTTCTGCATAATATCCACCCTTTATTTGGAGCTGTCATGGCTCCATTTTGTACTTTGCAGAAACGTACCCAGTTACTGACCGAGTACATTTCTGCAGATTACACTAGTCTTGCATGGCCAGCTTCCAGCTTCCAGGATCACAAATTTAACTCATTTGCATGGATTTCACCTGCAAATGAGGTAATTTGTATACAGGGGCTGAGTCCGTGCAGGACTAGTGTGGGAGTGCTCGTGCAGATTCCTACAGCTTATTCCTGGATCGCATGGCAGACATATTGCCTGCTGGAGCTCCTGCACTAGTCCTGCACACCATTTAGGGCTTGCTGAATCCAGTGGTTTGTCATTGCAGCAGAGGTGTAGTGGTGGTTTGTATGTAATTATGTTTGTACTAGACACATTCATCAGTTAAGTAAGTTGAGACCTTTCATACTTACAAAATATCTAAAGCTTTATAAGTGTGTATAGAAATGTATGAAAGGTTCTTGTGTTGAAAGCTTATGATCCATGTACTAAATGAGGGCAGAAACTAATGAACACAGCAGTTTTTATGTTTATTGTCTTTTCTTCCTGCACACTCATTTTTAAGACATTGTTTTACTCTTGTTAATTCAAAAAGGTTTTACTGGCTGCATTCCTGGGACTGGATGTTGTTTCCTCTAGGTAAATTTAGTCTTCCTGATCTCTCCCTCTCCCTTTCACTGCAATTAAAAATAGGGTTTTTTTGGCTTGTTTACATAGCTACATACTAGAAGTCCAGTTATTCAAGTAGTGTGATATGTGTAGTCATGACGATTGATTATCAGCTGCCATGATGGATTGCCCCTAAGGCTGTAGTCTGAGTGAGTGAATGGATGATGCCAGTAGTTGATAAGTCTAGAAGTTGAGTTGCTATGCCATAATGCAACAATCCATAATGCATTACTTCCAGGTAATGACACGTGTACACAGGAGGACATAGCATGAGTGGATAAATGTTGTTGATATAGATAAACTTAACGTTGTGTATTGCAGACTTGTGACTTCTTGCTGTTGTGCTATGAAATAAAATATAGATATATAAATCTTCATAGTTTTGCATTTGATATTCTGGAGGCATAATCAAGCTTTTCAGATAAGAAGGGTGATATTGCATCTATACATCAAGATTGCTGTTTTGTTCTGTTTTAATACCTTTAGAATGTATGAAAATATTTGGGGACAACTGTGTGGTCATGGGTACTCCAAATGGAATTTATGCTGTTTGAAGACTGCCATGTGATTGATTTGGTTTGGGGTTTGTGCCAAAATTTGTTTGATGGTTTGAGTTTCAGTTTTACTGGTAAAGAGTTAGAGCTTTAGGATTAAGATAGGATTCTTATGTCAGCAAGGGAGTGGTACCACACATAACATTTGAAAAATGTATTTCTGATTTCAGTAGGTGGGCATAACACATTCTGAAAATCAACTTGACTATTCGGTCAGAGTAAACATCGACATGCTGCACTTCCACCATTGTTCATTGTGTAAAGGCTGCAGTTTCGGACAATGCTAATATTAACACTTGATGTTAGTATTTTGAGTCATTCTGTATTAGGCAACTAATTTTCATAATAATAAAATAATACTGTATAATATAATACTAATCTAACAATTTTCACTAGGAGTAATATATAATTATTGACCATGGGAGTTGTAAGGTCTGTCTAACACAAAGATGGATAGGTTAATTCAAGCACTAAAATGGAAATCGGCTAGGCTTAAAATGGTTCACAAGGGAAGCTTGCTTTGTACATACCTATGAACATATAAATGAGAGGAATGATTCTCATGATGAGAGGTATTGCCAGCTATGCCAGAAGAAGCAGAGCACTGGATGTGTAAGCATAGCTAGCTGGATTTTTGTAAATAATTATATGCCATTTGTATATCTAACTGATTTGTACAGATGCTTGTGTTCAAAAATGCATTTGTAAAGTTGCTTTTATTAAAACAAAAAAAAATGTACCAACAGTGGGTCCTGACTGTACTGCAATTGATTAAATATATATGTTTTAACAGAGAATGCTGGAATAGAAGAGGTTAAGCACAGCTCAGGCTAACTTTGGAAAATAGTAAGAAATTAAATTACTGGGTCTAGGCCATAAAGATGTTATCTCACAGTTTTTAATGAAGCCAGAAATGCAAAGTCTGTAAGAAGTATGGTTTATTAGCTCCTGTAGGAAGATTGGAAGTGTTTTATGGTTTTATGACTTCCAGAAGCTGCATCAGATCTTAGCAAGCTGTGTTTGTGTGTGTGTGTGTGTGTGTGTGTGTGTGTGTGTGTGTGTGTGTGTGTGTGTGTGTGTGTGTGTGTGTGTGTGAGTGGCGTGTGTGTGTGTGTGTGTGTGTGTGTGTGTGTGTGTGTGTGTGTGTGTGTGTGTGTGTGTGTGTGAGGCACGTGTGTGTGTGTGTGTGTGTGTGTGTGTGTGTGTGTGTGTGTGTGTGTGTGTGTGTGTGTGTGTGTGTGTGTGTGTGTGCATTATTGATACATATGTGGTAAGTCCTGACAGTTTCTAGCAATGGGGGGGGGGGGGTTGAATGGGAACCAGATGTCAGACGATCAGATATATGCTAAGTCATTCTGTAATCCATCACAAAAATAACATTTTAATACTAGTTGAGACTAAAGTCTTAGAGCAGTCTGTTTTTGTAACATGAAAAGGAAGGACACCTCACCTACTTCATCTTGCCTTACTCTAGTAAGTGAACCAGGGAATAATAATTTTTTAGATCAGTCAGGAAAATATAGTGAGTTTAGTTAAGTACCAGTTTTCTGTATCTGTGTGAATCTATTCATCTGTATTATTTCCTGTGGCTAAAACTCTGGTGCTTACTGTAAAGAGATATTTCATATTTTCATTTTCTTTTCTTATCTGTTGTTTAATATATTAAAACTTTTCATTGTGGCTGTTCCTTTAGAGAATACTTTAACATGTGAGAGTACTCATATCTATTTGGTGACTCTGTGGTCACTCCTGAAAGCCTTACTGCATTGGTCAGAAACACTACCATTTATATTGATATTAATTTCACTCAGTATAATTGGGTAGCCTTGTTAGCTGGTTTTGGAGTGTCTGGTGGCAATAAGTACCTTATAGTCTGGTCAGAAAGAGGCATAGATAGTAAATCTGTGCCAGCCTTTCCCAGATGTGTGTGTGTGTGTGTGTGTGTGTGTGTGTGTGTGTGTGTGTGTGTGTGTGTGTGTGTGTGTGTGTGTGTGTGTGTGTGTGTGTGTGTGTGTGTGTAAAAATCAAATCTCAGAATAAGTGTGTGTCAGTTGCGTGAGGCAGGGACATGAAGGACTAGTATCACAGAGAGGGTGCTGGAGGACTTGACTTAGACACTCGGCTAAGAAACTAACCCTACAGCTGTACTAGTGGGGAGTCTTATTGGGGATCTGGAGGGATATAGGGAAACCCCAACCCTGGACTGAGTGTGTTCCCTGTGTGCTCTTAAGGGAAATTGTGCTTTATGCGGAGAACTGACATATCTGGATGGAAATACTGTCTTTATCAATTTTTGGTCCAAGTTAACATCCCTCTCCAGTGTCAGTGGTGAGGAATCAGGCTGCTTGATTACTGTCCCAGAGATGGGATGTCACATACCAGTGGCAGTGGTGAGATATTAATTGAAACTCTGTAGCCTGTAGGCAGTTATCACTCAAGGTGGGGTACTCTTAAGCAACCACAAGGTAGACAGAGTTTCATTTCACATCAGTTTTATTTATTTATTTTTGTTAGTTAACTAGTCTGGGAAAGAAGGCATAGATGTCAACAGAGGATTATGGCAATCTGACAAAGAACCAGTTGGTCAAGGTTTGTGAAGCCAAAGGACTGGTGTATGCTAACCTGACTAAAAAGGAAATGATTTCAGCCTTAATCACAGCTAAAACACAGACCAGCAACCAGGAAGATAACCAGACCGGTGATGGGAATTTGCAGCCCTCAGAAACAGGACAGTTCACCTTTTCCTCAGAGGACTTAAAAATGTGTCTGTAGGTAAAGTGACTTTAACTGGAGGCTAAACATTTGGAAATGGAATTAGCAGAGAGACTGCAGCATTTGGAGACTAAAGAAAATGAGAAGCAGCATCAACATGAGAGGGACATGCTGACTCTTCATCAGGGTCGTGGAGGTCATGGGTGAGGGAATAACTGAACCCCAGAAGAAATAAAAAGCAGTGAATTTCTTCCACAATTTACAGAGAGTGATAATTTTGACAGTTTTATACATATATCTGAAAGGGTATATAAACAGTATAATGTTGACCAAGGACTCTGGGTACAGATTTTGATACTCTTACTCCATGATAAAGCTGTATCTGCTGTGTCTAAATTGTCTGATATTAATTGTTTAAACTATGATAAATTAAGAAATGTTTACTTGAAAGTTTGAAGGTAATACCTGAAGCTTACAAAAAAAGTGTTGTGAGCATAGATGCAAGGCAGATGAAAGTGTGTGTAATTGTATTGCTGAGTTAAGCACTTATTTTCATAGGTGGATGAGTGGGTGTCAGGTAACCACTTTTGAAGGTCTGGCAGACCATTTGGTGGGGGAACAAGCTGTTATCACTTTGCCTGAGGACATGAGAATCTGGTTGGCAGACCAAGAGTGTAACTCTGCAGTTGAGCTGTGGAAAAAGGTTATCTCTACTTAGTAAGCAGGGCAACAATGCACATGAAAGGGATACCCAGTGCTGCACATGGATATAGGGAAAGTCATGGTGGGCAGCCTAAACCACTCCAAAAGAGTGCACCAGTAACAAGGGAAGCCACTAGTTCAGGTACATGGCCAGGATCAATAGTTAAATGTTTTAAATGTAACCAGAGGGGCCATGTATTATATAGATTTCAACAGAAGCAAGGTGTGGAACAAAAGGTGAGGTAGCCAGCAAGTGGTAGTAACAGTATGCCAGAGGTAACTTGTCTGGAGTCAACAGGGGTACCAAACTATCACCAGAGATTATATCCTATCTTAGTGGATGGAAAAGAGGTGACTGCTAAGATAGATGCAGCCTCTGACATAACCATTGTGAAGACTGCAGTGGTTAAAGAGCAGCAGTACTTGCTTGGGCAGTCGACTCCAATCAGAGCATTAGGAGAGACCCATTCCAAATGCCTTTGGCCAGGGTTTTGACTGGGAGGGTGGAAAAGGAAGCAAACAAGCACAGTGGATATAAAAACTGTACACACCCTTGTTAAAATCCAGGTTTTTGTGACATAAAAAATTAGACCACAATAAATTGTTTCAAAACTTTTCCCACCTTTAATATGACCTATAACCTGTACAATTCAATTAAAAACAAACAAATCTGTTAGGGGAAAATATAAAAAATAAAAAATGTACAATGAGCTGGTTGCATAAGTGTGCACACCCTTAAACTAATACTTTGTTGAAGCACCTTTTGATTTAATTACAACATTCAGTATTATTAGGTACTCACCTGCCATCAATTAAAGAGACTCTGAGTAACCTCAAATAAAGTTCAGTTGTCCTAGTAGGATTTTCCTGGCATTTACTCAGTTGCTTGCTACAGCAAAAGCCATGGTTCACAGAGAGCTTGCAAAGCATCAAAGGAATCTCATTGTTGAAAGGTATCTGTCAGGAGAAGAGTACAAAAAAATTTCCACATCATTGGATATACCATGGAACACAGTTGAGACAGTCATCAAAAAGTGGAGAAAATATGGGACAACAGTGACATTGCAAAGAACTGGATGTCCCTCCAAAATTGATGAAAAGACAAGATGCAAACTGGTCAGGGAAGCTGCCAAGAGACCTACAGCAACACTGAAGGAGCTGCAGGAATTTCTGGCAAGTACTGGTTATGCACTACATGTGACAACAATCTCCCATATTCTCCATATGTCTGGACTATGGGGTGGGGTTGCAAGAAAGACAATTTTTCTTACACAGAAAAACATCCAGGCCCAGCTAAAATTTGCAAAATAATATATCGTCTTTCAAAAGCATGTGGGAAAATCTGTTATGGTCTGATGAGACCAAGGTTGAACCTTCTGGCCACAATTCCAAAAGGTACATTTGGTGCCAAAACAACACTTTGCATCACCAATAGAACACCATCCCCAAGGTGAAGCATGGTGGTGGCAGTATCATGCTTTGGGGTTGCTATTCTTCAGCTGGAACTGGGGCTTTAGTTAAGGTGGAGGGAATTATGAACAGTTCCAGATGAATTTCACCTGTCAGTATGACAGTGACCCCAAGCATACATCTAATTCAACAAAAAATGGCTGCACCAGAAGAAAATTAAAATTTTGGAATGGCACAGCCAGAGCCCAGACCTAAATCCAATAGAAAATATGTGGGGTGACTGGAAGAGGGCTATGCACAAGAGATGCCCTCACAATCTGACAGATTTGGAGCACTTATGCAAGGAAGAGTGGGCAAATATTGTCAAGTCAATATCTGCCATGCTGATAGACTCCTACCAAGGAAGACTGAATACTGTAATTAAATCAAAAGGTGGTTCAACAAAGTATTAGTTTAAGGCTGTGCACACTTATGCAACCATATTATTGTACAATTTTTTTTTGTTTTATATTTTTCCCCTAACAGATTTGTTTTTTTCAATTCACTTGTACAGGTTACAGGTCACATTAAAGGTGGGAAACTTTTGAAATTATTTATTGTGGTCTCATTTTTTATATCACAAAAACCTGGCATTTTAACAGGGGTGTGTACACATTTTATATCCACTGTAGATGTGTTTGATGATATGGCTGCAGATGTCTTGATAGGGAATGATTTTGACAATGCAGTACCGTGTGTGCATGCAGTTACACACAGTCAGGCTTGGAGACAGCCATGTAGGTCTGGTTGCCTCGGAGACACCAGACCCCAAACCTGAAGCCAAGGCTGGTGATGTGGCTATTATAGGGAGGGAGCTACCCTGTAGCAGTGAGCCTGAAGTTGAGCCATAGCTGTTGGTAATTACTGATGTTCCTTTGGACAGAGCGACTGCAGGGGTAAAGGTGAGCGGTAATACCCAGGCTGACAGTGAGGCACCACTGTCAGAGGATAGAAGACTTCCTGTAGAAGAGGAGCTGGGAAGGATCACAAAGATAGAGTTGAGACAGGCTCAGCTCTCAGACCCTATACTAAGAGGCTTCATGGAGGTATTTGGGGAGGCACCTGATTCTCAAGGAAAAGGGGAGTCTGTATACTGGAACAAAGGTTACTTTATAGGCAGTGGACCCCTGATGGAGGACTAGAGGGTGAGGTAATACAGCAGTCGGTACTGCTGATACCGTGTCATCCGGTATTTCTAGCCATAGCCCATGACATTCCTTTTGCAGGTCATATGGGCATAAAGTATACTAAGAGATGTATTATGCAGAACTTTTATTGGCCTTGGATTGCAAGGGATGTAACAGGGCACTACAGGACTTGTGAGCAGTGCCCAAAAGTAGGCAAGGCAGGAGACAAGGTCAAAACTCCATCATTCCTTTGCCTGTGACTGAGGAGCCATTTCATAGGGTAGCTATGGATATTGTGGGGCCTGTCAGTACACCAAGTTCCACAGGGAAGAAGTATATCCTGGTGGTAGTCGATTATGCTACTAGATACCCTGAGGTGGTGGCTCTGTTCTCTATCGAGACAGAAAAGGTGGCAAGTGCTTTGTTAGATTATTAGCAGGGTAGGTTTCCTGGAAGAAATACTGACCGACAGAGGTGCCAACTTCATGTCAGACCTGCTGGCATATTTGTCGTGGTACTGTGGGGCAAAGCACCTAAAGACTACCCCTACCACCCCCAAACTAATGGTCTTGTGGAGAGGTTAAACTCTACACTAATGACCATGCTACAGGCATTTGCAGACCAGTTTAAGAGAGAGTGGGACAAATATTTGCCACATCTGCTATTTGCATACAGAGAGGTACCCTATGAATCCATAATTTTTTCACCCTTTGAGTTGCTGTATGGGCATATGGTGAGGGGGGCTTTAAATTTGATTTATGATAAGTGGGAGGGTGAGTGTGAATCCCACAAGGTTTCTGTTGTGGCATATGTCCTAAACCTCAGGACAAGGCTTAGGGAGCTCATGGGCTTGGCCAAGGAGAATCTGACAGGACCCCAACAGCAAAAAAAGGTCTGGTATCACAGGAATGCTTGAGCTTGAGAGTATGCTATGAGATAGCAGGTTACAGTTCTCATTCCTGTCAGACACAATAAGCTACAGACAGTTTGGGAGGGATCCTTCAAAGAGGTAAGGGAGGTCAGTGATGTTAACTACATGGTAAAACTGCTAGGCAGGAGGCAGGGACACAAATTGTGCCACGTTATCATGAAAGCTTACCATGATAGGGAAGCCCTGGTGCTCAGTGTCTGCAGTGGATGGCATGAGGAGTCTGAGGGGGATCTGTTGATTGATCTCTTCAGTGAGGCTTGGACTGAGACCTGAGTGGAAGGGATAGCCATGTCCCAGCATCTATCTGCTACCAAGGTTTGAGAAATCCGAGCAGTGTTACAGGTGCTTGGGGGCATGCTCACTGGGAAACTTGGGTACACCACCTGGTGCAGCACCATGTGGATACAGGACCCCAAAGACCTAACAAGCAGGACCCTTACAGAGTGCCTGAGTTAGTCAGACAGACTCTGAGGGAGGAGATAAAGGAAATGTTGAAACTGGGGGTAATCTAGGTGTCCAGCAGTCCCTGGTCTTCCCTAGTGGTGCTGATACCAAGATGGCACCACTGGGTTCTGTGTGGACTACAGAAAATTAAATAGTCACACAGTATCAGATGCTTACCCCATGCCTAAGACTGATTAAGTCTTAGAGCAGCTGGGTGGAGCTACGCATCTGACCTCTATTGATCTAACCAAGAGGTATTGTCAGATGCCCTTGACTCCCACAACTAGAAAGGGAGGTCAGCCTTTGTGATACCTTTAAGATTATACAAGTTCAAAAAGATGCCTTTTGGGATGAAAAATGCCTCACTGTCCTTCCAGAGCTGAAAGATCATATCCTAGCAGGATAAGGAGATTATGCCCTTGCATACCTGGATGATATTGCCATCTACAGCCATTCCTGGCATGATCCCCTTCAGCATGTCAGGGAGGTCCTGGGCACACTGCAAAGGACAAGATTGACCATTAAGTCCGGTAAGTTTCAGGTGGGTATGGCAGATGTCTCCTACCTGGGGCATATAGTGGGGAGTGGTAAGATCAGGCCAGAACCTGCCAAGGTAAAAGCTATTCGGGCATTGCCTGCCCTGTTATCAAAAAGCAGGTGAGGGCATTATTGGGAACAGAGGTGTACTATAGAAAATTCATTCCCAATTATAATACAGTAGGTGCTCCCTTCACAGACCTGAAGAGGATAAACAAGCCAGGCAAGGTAGTGTGGACCCCAGCCTACAAGTTACCATTCCAAAAGTTCAAATGGGCTTTGGGAGGACCCTCTGTGTTAGCCAGTCCAGATTACAGCAAATAATTTGTTGTGGAGGTGGATGCTTTGAACCACGGGGTGGGAGCTGCACTCAGCCAGTTTCTTCAGGGGAAAAAGAGCACCCAGTTATATATCTCAGCCATAGACTCCAACGAAGGGAGGAATCTTATGCAGCTGTAGAAAAAAATGTCTAGCCATAGTATGGGCACTGTAGAAACTTCAGCCCTATCTGTATGGAAGGAAATTCACTGTAGTTATAGACCACAAACCTTTAACATGGCTACATTGAGCTAGCCAGCAAAATACAAAGTCATTAAAGTGGGGCCTAAGGTTGCAGGCATATGATATAACAGTGCAGAACTATAGAGGGGTCAGCAATGCCAATGCAGATGGGCTCTCAAGACAGGGTATTGGCTAATGTCTTCTTAGACAGGCTCATTTCTCTCAAGCCACATTTCTCAAGGGTCGCTTGAAAAACTAGCTTAAGTCTTCAAAGGGGAGAGAGAGAGAGAGAGGTGATAATGTGAGGTATTGCCAACTATGCCAGGAAAAGTAGGGCAGTGGATGTGTAACATATGCTAACATAACTAGCTGGAGTTTGGAAATAATTATATGTCATTTGTATATCAAACTGATTTGTACAGATGCTTGTGTTGAAAATGTATTTTTACAGTTGATTGTGTTAAAAAATGTACCAGCAGTGCATCCTGACTCTATTGTAATTGATTAAATGTATCTTTTTTTTTTTTTTTTACAGAGAATACTGGAAGAGAAGAGGTTAAGTTTAGCTCCAGCTAACTTTGGAAAATAGTAAGAAATTAAATTACTGGGCTTAGGCAATAAAGATGCTATCTCTGAGTTTTGAATGAAGCCAGAGATGTAATATATGGAAGAAGTATGGTTTATTAGCTCTTGCAGAAAGAGTGGAAGTGTTTTATTGTTTTATGACTTCCAGAAGCTGCATCGGATCTTAGCAAGCTCTATGTGTGTGTATTACTGACACATATGTGCTAAATCCCGGCAGTTTCTGGCAATGGGGGGGTTGCACGTGAAGCAGAAGTTGGATGACCAGATGTATGCGATATCATTCTGTAATCCATCACTAAAACAATATTGTAATACTAGTTGAGACTGAAGTATCAGAGCAGTCTATTTTTGTAACCTGACAAGGGAGGACCTCTCACCTACTTCAACTTACCTTGCTCTAGCAAGTGAACCAGTGAATAAAAATTATTTAGATCAGTCAGGAAAATATAGTGAGATTAGTTAAGTACTGTTTGTCTGTATCTGTGTGAATCTATTAATCTGTGTTATTTTAATATTTCCTGTGATTTAAACCCTGGTATTTATTGTAAAGAGATGTTTAATATTTGTACGTTCTTTTCTTATTTATTATTAAATATAATTAAGCTTTTCATTGTGTCTGGTCCTTTAGAGAATATTTTAACCTTTGAGAGTACTCATATCTATGTGGTGTCTCTGTGGTCACTCCTGAAAGCCTTACTGCATTGGTCAAAAACACTACCATTTGTATTAATATTTATTTCACTCACTATAATTAGGTATCATTGTAAGAGCCTTTGAGTAGCTGGCTTTGGAGTGTCTGATGGCAGTAACTTCCTTACAGTCTGGGAAGTAGGGGGCATAGCTAGTAAATCTGTGCCAGCTTCTCCTAGGTGCGTGTGTGTGTGTGTGTGTGAAAATCAAATCTCAAAGTGTGTGTGTGTGTGTGTGTGTGTGTGTGTGTGTGTGTGTGTGTGTGTGTGTGTGTGTGTGTGTGTGTGTGTGTGTGTGTGAGAGAGAGCTGTTTGAGGCAGGGACACAAAGGACTAGTTTCACAGACAGAGTGCTGAATGACTTGACTTGGACACTCAGCTGAGGACACAACCGTACAGCTGTACTAATGGGGAGTCTCATTGGGGATCTGGACAGAGATAAGGAAACCCAGACAGTGGACTGAGTGCATTCCCTGTGTGATCTTAAGGGAAACTGTGCTTGATGCAGAGAGCTGCATCTGGAAATACTGGGTGTATCCATTTTTGTTCCAAGTGAACGTTCCTTTCCAGTGTCAGTGGTGAGGTTTCAGACTCCTTGACTACTGGCGCAGGCAGGGGACGTCACAGTGATGAGCAGTTCCAGTGAGACAAGTGTTAGTAAAACTTTTTTTATAATAATGTTGCTGGTAGTCATCCACCAGATAGTTTTGGTAATTTTTCTGGCTTTGTGATTTGTGTGAGCAGTTGGGATGAGGGGAATGAAGCAGTGAGATAAGTTTTATTACTGTTTTTACAATGCTGGCCCTGTTCAATCTGTAATTGCTGGGTTGAGGTTGGGTGGATGAAAGTAAATGACCTCGTCTTTGCTCAGTTTAAACAGTTGCTGTCTGGCTTTTGAGGACTAGTGCATTTTTGTAAGATGGACTACTTAATTGGACACCTAATATGCACAGACAGTGTATGTATAATTTATGTGGTTGTCTTCTGAGGAAGAATATGACTAGCTGCCTGTTATTATTTGCTTATTATTTTAGCTTTGTAGGAATAATGTGACTATGTGAAGCCATATACAATATTTTAATTTGTGGCAACAGTTTGGAACAAGGGTGAAATGCATTACACAGTCACCCCCCCTTTTCACAAGGTCTATATTAGATCACCGAATGCTTAAAAAAGCGAATGGTGATTAATCGACCCTATGTAAGCGAATGCTTATAATTTCGAACTGTCAAAACCACAATTTTTTTTCCTAGGGAAAAGAATCGTTGTTCCAACAAAAAATAAATAAATAAAACACTTCAAACATTCATTAAGTGGGGGGCTGCACCCCCCCCACCCCTACTTAAATATACGAACTCCGAGACAGCACTACAGTGCCAAAAACAGCAAAGTAATGAAGCAACCAAGCAAATTCTTTCCCAGGGAAAGAATTTGCTTAAAAGCTGCTTCAATATTTTGCTGTTTCAGGCTTTTGAGTTCGATCAAGATGCATTCGAAAGAATCTGTCTTCGGTCTTCTAATAGGGAACCCTTTTCACAATTAGACATTTGAATAGCACATAGAATTGGCTATAGCTACACTGTTGATGTTGTCTGTATGAAAGTAACTGACCTTGTTGTCGCTTGCTCAGCTTAACAGTCATCTCTGAAAAAAAATATATAAATTAAACATAGAAAACCCAGACCGTCAGAACTGCTTAGGAATGGTGGTCCCAGACACCAAGGCTACATAACTGTATTTTAACAGGGGCTTTGTAAATGTCTCTGCCCTGAGCCCCACTTAGTCTAAAACCAGTCTTGTGAAAGAATGTGCACATAAGGTCAATGTGCTCATGTGGCAGGCTGGTGATGTCATTATTTCTTTAAAATTGCTCCCAAATCTCAGAGGTCAGTATATCATGTGTTAGGCTGGGGACACTATGGTCACTATTTAACTTTCTTCTTTCACTTCAGAGGGTTGTCCAGAGGGTCACTATAGCTTGTAGAGGAGCAATGTACTGTTAGTAGAAGTGACAACTTGGAAACCTTTTTTTTTTCTTTTTCATCACAATCAAACATCTGATGCATATACAGGCTGCTATATAGCTTTTGGGGAGAGTAAATAATCATGTTGTTTATATATGTCTGAGAAAAAAAATTTATATTTTATGTTTTTTCTGTATAACATTAAAAGGATACATAGAAGTTGGCTATCTTTTGGAGGCAGGGGGTGAAGAGGCATGCTGTATATAAATATAACAATAGCAGCTTGAAATATGACTGTGGGCATTTGTTACTTAATCTAATTCCAATTTAACACTAGAGGGGGAATACACAAAGTGACTACCTATTTTGAGGTGGAGGTAGTAGAATAGGTATTTTACCTAGATATGATATATGTAGTTTCAAAAACATTTGTTTTCTCGGCTTGTGTTTTATCAGCTTTGAGCATAAAAACTTGACTGCAACTTATTTCTTCCTTGATCAGGAATCAAGAAGCTCAGTGCAAGGATGGTTTTAGCCTTGTGCCGAGCATCCTCACTACAGAAGGTGCAACAGCACCTTATGAATATGTATGAGGGTGTGCTGCTGCACCCTCAACATGCACTGGAACCATGTGTGAGTGCAGGGGGTGTGTATAAGTGCTCTACAGAGGCGTAAACATGTTCCAACAGTTGCAAAACCAACTATGCCTACTAGTAGAGCCCGCCGCTAATAGTAAGTCAACAATTCAGTGTCTGTGGATACTGAAATGTATGCTAAGCATACAAGAGTTTCCACGAACAGGGAAATAAAATCAAAGTAGTAAACACACAAGCACATAGTGGAATGCTGAGTCCTGTCCCTAGAACATTCACAATTAGATTCTCCGTGTCCCTATTATACATTTGAATTGCTTCCATATCGAAGGTGTAAGCAAAGCGCAGTGTGTTTGCATGCAGCTGCCCTCCGCCGAGTGTAGCTTACACATCAAATTCATTCAAATAGAGAAAAACATGCAGAATCAATGTAAATGCCAATAGTGTAGTGTTTAGAGCATCCGCCTAATGAACAGGCATTCAAGGTTCAAGCCCAACAATAATAAATATCATTTTCCATGTGGAATGAATGTCGTTTTGCTGTAAAACCGAATTAAGAGTATTGCATGAGCTATTTAATTTAAATATTCAAGCAAAGTGGCACTGTCATAATGAATAAGGCCCTAGTAAGCAGGTGTAAGCACAACTAAGCAGCAGTAACCTTCCAGGAGCTGGAGATCATATCCTAGCAGGATAAGCAAGGAGAGATTATGCCCTTGCATTACCTGATGATATTGCCATCTACAGCCATTCCTGGTATGATGGCTTCAGCTGTCAGGGAGGTCCTGGGGCACTACCTGCAAAGGACAAGATTGAATACATTAAGTCCAGTGCAGTGTGTCGAGGTGGGTATGGCAGATGTCTCCTACCTGGGGCATAGAGTGGGAGTGGTAAGATCAGGCCCAGAGACACTCCAAGCAAAGTGCATGAAAGCTATTCAGGCATTACCTGCCCTGTTACCAAAAAGCAGGTGAGGGCATTACTGGGAACAGAGGTGTACTATAGAAAATTCATTCCCAATTATAATACAGTAGGTGCTCCCCTCACAGACCTGAAGAGAATAAACAAGCCAGGCAAGGTAGTGTGGACCCCAGCCTACAAGTTACCATTCCAAAAGTTCAAATGGGCTTTGGGAGGACCCTCTGTGTTAGCCAGTCCAGATTACAGCAAATAATTTGTTGTGGAGGTGGATGCTTTGAACCACGGGGAGGGAGCTGCACTCAGCCAGTTTCTTCAGGGGAAAAAGAGCACTCAGTTATATATCTCAGCCATAGACTCCAACGAAGGGAGGAATGTTATGCAGCTGTAGAAAAAAATGTCTAGCCTTAGTATGGGCACTATAGAAACTTCAACCCTATCTGTATGGAAGGAAATTCACTGTAGTTATAGACCACAAACCTTTAACATGGCTACATCGAGCTAGCCAGCAAAATACAAAGTCATTAAAGTGGGGCCTAAGGTTGCAGGCATATGATATAACAGTGCAGCAGAACTATAGAGGGTCAGCAATGCCAATGCAGATGGGCTCTCTAATACAGGAGTATGGTATTACATGTCTTCTTAGACAGGCTCATTTCTCTCAAGCCACATTTCTCAAGGGTCACTTGAAAAACTAGCTTAAGTCTTCAAAGGGGAGAGAGAAAGAGAGGTGATAATGTGAGGTAATGCCAACTATGCCAGGAAAAGTAGGGCAGTGGATGTGTAACATATGCTAACATAACTAGCTGGAGTTTGGAAATAATTATATGTCATTTGTATATCAAACTGATTTGTACAGATGCTTGTTTTGAAAATGTATTTTTACAGTTGATTGTGTTAAAAAATGTACCAACAGTGCATCCTGACTCTATTGTAATTGATTAAATGTATCTGTTTTTTTTTTAACAGAGAATACTGGAAGAGAAGAGGTTAAGTTCAGCTCCAGCTAACTTTGGAAAATAGCAAGAAATTAAATTACTGGGCTTAGGCAATAAAGATGTTATCTCTGAGTTTTGAATGAAGCCAGAGATGTAATATATGTAAGAAGTATGGTTTATTAGCTCTTGCAGAAAGAGTGGAAGTGTTTTATTGTTTTATGACTTTCAGAAGCTGCATCAGATCTTAGCAAGCTCTATGTGTGTGTATTACTGACACATATGTGTTAAATCCTGGCAGTTTCTAGCAATGTGGGGTTGCACGGGAACCAGAAGTTGGATGACCAGATGTATGTGATATCATTCTGTAATCCATCACTAAAACAATATTGTAATACTAGTTGAGACTGAAGTATCAGAGCAGTCTATTTTTGTAACCTGACAAGGAAGTACCTCTCACCTACTTCAACTTACCTTGCTCTAGCAAGTGAACCAGTGAATAAAAATTCTTTAGATCAGTCAGGAAAATATAGTGAGATTAGTTAAGTACTGTTTGTCTGTATCTGTGTGAATCTATTCATCTGTGTTATTTTAATATTTCCTGTGATTTAAACCCTGGTATTTACTGTAAAGAGATATTTAATATTTGTACATTCTTTTCTTATTTATTATTAAATATAATTAAGCTTTTCATTGTGTCTGGTCCTTTAGAGAATATTTTAACCTTTGAGAGTACTCATATCTATGTGGTGTCTCTGTGGTCACTCCTGAAAGCCTTACTGCATTGGTCAAAAACACTACCATTTGTATTAATATTTATTTCACTCACTATAATTAGGTATCATTATAAGAGCCTTAGAGTAGCTGGCTTTGGAGTGTCTGATGGCAGTAACTTCCTTATAGTCTGGGAAGTAGGGGGCATAGCTAGTAAATCTGTGCCAGCTTCTCCTAGGTGTGTGTATGTGTGTGTGAAAATCAAATCTCAAAGTGTGTGTGTGTGTGTGTGTGTGTGTGTGTGTGTGTGTGTGTGTGTGTGTGTGTGTGTGTGTGTGTGTGTTTGTGTGTGTCTGTGAGAGAGAGAGCTGTTTGAGGCAGGGACACAAAGGACTAGTTTCACAGACAGAGTGCTCAATGACTTGACTTGGACACTCAGCTGAGGACACAACCATACAGCTGTACTAACGGGGAGTCTCATTGGGGATCTGGACAGAGATAAGGAAACCCAGACAGTGGACTGAGTGCATTTCCTGTGTGATCTTAAGGGAAACTGTGCTTGATGCAGAGAGCTGCATCTGGAAATACTGGGTGTATCCATTTTTGTTCCAAATGAACGTTCCTTTCCAGTGTCAGTGGTGAGGTTTCAGACTCCTTGACTACTGGCACAGACAGGGGACGTCACAGTGATGAGCAGTTCCAGTGAGACAAGTGTTAGTAAAACTTTTTTATAATAATGTTGCTGGTAGTCATCCACCAGATAGTTTTGGTAATTTTTCTGGCTTTGTGATTTGTGTGAGCAGTTGGGATGAGGGGAATGAAGCAGTGAGATAAGTTTTATTACTGTTTTTACAATGCTGGCCCTGTTCAATCTGTAATTGCTGGGTTGAGGTTGGCTGGATGAAAGTAAATGGCCTCGTCTTTGCTCAGTTTAAACAGTTGTTGTCTGGCTTTTGAAGACTAGTGCATTTTTGTAAGATGGACTACTTAATTGGACACCTAATATGCACAGACAGTGTATGTATAATTTATGTGGTTGTCTTCTGAGGAAGAATATGACTAGCTGCCTGTTATTATTTGCTTATTATTTTAGCTTTGTAGGAATAATGTGACTATGTGAAACCATATACAATATTTTAATTTGTGGCAACAGTTTGGAACAAGGGTGAAATGCATTACACAGTCACCCCCCTTTTCACAAGGTCTATATTAGATCACCGAATGCTTAAAAAAGCAAATGGTGATTAATCGACCCTATGTCAGCGAATGCTTATAATTTCGAACTGTCAAAACCACAATTTTTTTTCCTAGGGAAAAGAATCGTTGTTCCAACAAAAAATAAATAAATAAAACACTTCAGACATTCATTAAGTGGGGGGCTGCACCCCCCCTACTTAAATATACGAACTCCAAGACCGCACTACAGTGCCAAAAACAGCAAAGTAATGAAGCAACCAAGCAAACTCTTTCCCAGGGAAAGAATTTGCTTAAAAGCTGCTTCAATATTTTGCTGTTTCAGGCTTTTGAGTTTGACTAAGATGCATTTGAAAGAATCCGTCTTCGGTCTTCTAATAGGGAACCCTTTTCACAATTAGACATTTGAATAGCACATAGAATTGGCTATAGCTACACTGTTGGTGTTGTCTGGATGAAAGTAACTGACCTTGTTGTCGCTTGCTCAGCTTAACAGTCATCTCTGAAAAAAAACCCATAAATGAAACATAGAAAACCCAGACCGTCAGAACTGCTTGGGACTGGTGGTCCCAGACACCAAGGCTACATAACTGTATTTTAACAGGGGCTTTGTAAATGCCTCTGCCCTGAGCCCCACTTAGTCTAAAACCAGTCTTGTGAAAGAATGTGCACATAGGTTCATAGGTTCATAGGTTCATAGGTTCATACTAGGCTATCTGCCCAAGGGCATTTATAAGCCTAGCCCATAGTTATGTGGCTTTCGCCACCCCTTTAGTTTGAATAAAACTATGCCTATCATTTTTCTGTGCCTCTGTCAAGCAGTGACACTGAAGTAATCCCTGGGGTATATCTGCGATCTCCCATCCATTGGTCAAGATTCCTCTTGAACAAGGCCAGCGAGGTGCTCTGCCTCACATGTACCGGGATTTTGTTCCACAGCATAGGAGTCTCTGGGTGATGAATCTGTCCCTCCAGCACGTTCTATTTATAACCGTGTCAAGGTTTAAGTCTCCGCCCTTGTGGTTCTGAGGGATCTAGATTTTTGAGGTGAAGCATATTCATCAAATCTGGGTTTGACATGGCCTTATATGTCAGGCACAGGTCACCTCTGAGCAAGCGATATGAGACTGAATAGAGCTGGAGTTCTTTCAGTCGGGCAGCATAAGACATATTTTTGAGACCCTTTATCCTTTTGGTGAGGAACTTTTGGGGCCTTTCAAGCTGCAGCAGGTGTCTGGTCAGATACATTCGAGCAGGGCATTGTACTCAATCATAGGTCTAATGAGTGATGAGTACAGGGGACGATGACCTCCCTTGATCTAGATGTGAATCCTTCATGATCAGGTGGGCGATATAGAAGGTTTTCCTAACTACTTTAGCAACATGAGTGTCAAGCGAAGGCTACTGTCAACTTGGGTCCCCAGATCCTGATGACTTTTCTGTGCTCAGTGGATTGCCAACTATATGGTAGCTAGGGGTAACCTTGTTTTTCCCGAAGAGGTATGACTATGCATTTTTGGCGTTTAACTTCAGGCCATGGCTCTGGCACCAGTTATCCGTTTCTGTGAGGCCCTTCTGGAGGATATCTGTGTCACATATGTTTTCTACTATGTAGACCAGTTTGCAGTCATCTGCAAACTTTGTCAGCCATAACCCTCCTGTGTTTGCTTGTACTTCAGAAAAGTAGATGCCGAACAAGAGTGGACCCAGGACTGAGCCCTGTGGGACACCACTTGTGACAGGCTTTGAGTCTGACATGGCTCCAGCAACTCTGACCCTGTGGGTTCTGTCACTTAGCCAGTTTGCAACCCATCTTGTGATGTATGGGTTTACATTCAAGCTGATGAGTTTTTCGATGATACCTGAGTGGGGTATTGTGTCGAAGGCCTTTGCCAGGTCGAGGTAGGCTGTATGGACTGCCTTTCCCTCATCAATGGCCTTGGTGACTGTCTCGAAAAAGTCAACCAAGTTTAAGAGGCAGGATCTGCCTTTGACAAAGCCAAACTGGGTTGGATCCAAAGTCTGCAAGTTCCCTATGTCTTTATTTATGAGTTCCATTATGATCCTCTCCATGGCTTTGCAGATAAGGCTTGTCAAGCTAATGGGGCGGTAATTTCCAGGGTCTGTGGAGGCACAGCCTTATGAAGTGGGACCACAGTCGCGTGCGCCACACCTTGGGTAATGTATCCTGAGGTGAGGCTAAGATTAAACAGCTGTCCTAACTGTGGGTTTAATTCCTCGTTGAGTTCATGAAGCACACAGCCGGGGACACCATCCCGTCCCATGGATGTTGTGTTTTTTGCCTTAGTGAAGGCAGTTCTCACCTGGGCGTTGGAGGTGTTTGGGGGCTACAATCCTCTGGAATAGATATCTCTCCTTTGGGGGAGGGGAGAAGTTTGCACTGAACCTGTCAGCCAGTATGTTAGCAATGTGTGTAGGTTCAGTAATTTTCACATCATTTTGAACTAATTCTGAGCATATCTGGGAGTTTCCTCCTAGGTTTCTAACATAGCTAAAGAAGGCCTTATCATTGTCTTTAGAGTCCTTGGCATTTTTCTCTCAAAATTTGCCTTGGATGATTTTATGAGAGCTCTTATTTTTACTTATAATGATCAAAGGTGTCTTACCTTTCAAGGATTTTGCTCTATCTTGTAGTAGCTTCCTCCTTTGTTGTAGAGCTTGTTTATGGCTGGGGTCCACCAGACTGGGCGCTTGCCTTTAGTACAGAGAGTCTTAGTTTTATTTGGGATTGCCTGATCCATGCAGTCCTGTAGGTGCTGGTAGAAGGCATTTGTAAGTGATTCAGCGGTTTGAGTAATGTTTACCACTGGCTCAGGGGCCTTAAAGGAGACCACACTAGTTTTTAGAAGTGTGAAATCGGCTTTTGAGAAGTTTTTCACTGTGGTCTTTTTTGTTTCAGGTGGGGGCGGGATGAGGACCTCCAGCGAGATTAGTTTATGATCTGATCTCACCAGTGAGGGGTATACTTCCGGTGTTGAACATTTTGATCCCATGTTCGTGATGATGAGGTCACTGTGCTCATGTGGCAGGCTGGTGATGTCATTATTTCTTTAAAATTACTCTCAAATCTCAGAGGTCAGTATATCATGTGTTGGGCTGGGGACACTATGGTCACTATTTAACTTTCTTCTTACACTTCAGAGGGTTGTACAGAGGGTCACTATAGCTTGTAGAGGAGCAATGTACTGTTAGTAGAAGTGACAACTTGGAAACCTTTTTTTTCTTTTTCATCACAATCAAACATCTGATGCATATACAGGCTGCTATATAGCTTTTGGGGAGAGTAAATAATCATGTTGTTTATATATGTCTGAGAAAAAAATGTTATATTTTATGTTTTTTCTGTATAACATTAAAAGGATACATAGAAGTTGGCTATCTTTTGGAGGCAGGGGGTGAAGAGGCATGCTGTATATAAATATAACAATAGCAGCTTGAAATATGACTGTGGGCATTTGTTCCTTAATCTAATTCCAATTTAACACTAGAGGGGAATACACAAAGTGACTACCTATTTTGAGGTGGAGGTAGTGGAATAGGTATTTTACCTAGATATGATATATGTAGTTTCACAAACATTTGTTTTCTCGGCTTGTGTTTTATCAGCTTTGAGCATAAAAACTTAACTACAACTTATTTCTTCCTTGATCAGGAATCAAGAAGCTCAGTGCAAGGACGGTTTTAGCCTTGTGCTGAGCATTCTCACTACAGAAGGCGCAACAGCACCTTATGAATATGTATGAGGGTCTGCTGCCGCACCCTCAACATGCACTGGAACCATGTGTGAGTGCAGGGGGTGTGTATAAGTGCTCTATGGAGGCGTAAACATGCCCCAACAGTTGCAAAACCTACTATGCCTACTAGTAGAGCCCGCCGCTAATAGTAAGTCAGCAATTCAGTGTCTGTGGATACTGAAATCTATGCTAAGCATACAAGAGTTTCCACGAACAGTGAAATAAAATCAAAGTAGTAAACACACAAGCACATAGTGGAATGCTGAGTCCTGTCCCTAGAACTTTCACAATTAGATTCCCTGTGTCCCTATTATACATTTGAATTGCTTCAATATCGAAGGTGTAAGCAACGCGCAGTGTGTTTGCACATAGCTGCCCTCCGCCGAGTGTAGCTTACACATCAAATTCATTCAAATAGAGAAAAACATGCAGAATCAATGTAAATGCCAATAGTGTAGTGTTTAGAGCATCTGCCTAATGAACAGGCATTCAGGGTTCAAGCCCAATAATAATAAATATCATTTTCCATGTGGAATGAATGTCGTTTTGCTGTAAAACCGACATAAGAGTATTGCATGAGCTATTTAATTTAAATATTCAAGCAAAGTGGCACTGTCATAATGAATAAGGCCCTAGTAAGCAGGTGTAAGCACAACTAAGCAGCAGTAATCACATATAAGTACCAGTAAGCAAGTCCAGGTGCGCTTGCATGGGTCTAAGCAGTGCCCAGCATAGGAAATGTATGTAAGTATGTACAGATATATAATATCTATATAAACATATATATAATATATATATATATGTATGTATATATATATATATATATATATATATATATATATATATATATGTATATATTATAATAAAACTGTGATATAAAAGAAGAAAGTCTAATATATAAACAAACTTCTTAGTCTCACTGAGTAAAAATTAGTAAAACTATAAGTACTGAAATAAAAACGCAGGCATCAAACAGGTAGTTAAGCTTTTGCTCTTATTAGATAAAAGAGCTTCTTCAGAATAACTTTGGAATCAGTAATACACACAATATATAGATCAAATGTCATATGCTTATACATTGACCAATAGAACAACTACAAATATGTTTGTACAGTAACCAATAAAATGTGGTCAAAAATTAAAACTGTACCAATACGTTCTATACTATAGTAATAATATGAATACATGAATATGTTAGTAGTCAAAAATGTAAACAAGTTAGTGCAGAGTGTAATCAGAGAAGGGCACTGTAAACTGCACTGTACTGTTCTGTTTTAAAAGACTAATATGCATATAAGTACACAAATATGTAATAACTACTAAGAGAATATAATAATTAAACTAGTACAGTGTATATAAAAAATGCATGTGTATAGGGTGTATATTATACAATAGATAGAATTAATGTAAAGTTACACTAATTATTCCTTCTTAATGAACATTTTACATTTACACTCTCATTCAGACCAGGAAAAACATCTGAATTAAGCAAGAGCTGCCACTTCAATTCTCTGAATTCTAAGTATAATTCCCAATCACCAAAAAAATGTTCGACCTGTTCAAGAACTATAAAGTGAAACTTGGTGAAAGCAGTACAAATGGAGCTATGCTTAGCTAGGGCATTAATCATATTACCAGCTCTAATAGCACCTAAATATTCCTTTATTCTATCTGAAAGCTTTCTAGTAGTTTTACCAACATAGAAAGCATTACAAGAAGTGCAAATTCCTGCATAGACAACTGCTGTAGAATGACAAAAAAGTGTTTAGAAAACTTAACAGTATAGTTGCAATGAGGGAAAGTGTATTGTGTACTAACAAGAATATATGGACATACCACATATTTACTAAAAGAATGCATACCTCTAGGTGAAGACGTAGTATTTGTAGTGAAATCAGTAAAAAATGGAGGGTCCCTGTTTTCCAAACTCATTCTAATGGTCCTAGTTCTCTTATAAGAAGAGGAAGGTGAAATACCTAAAGCTTCTGACATATGTTGAGACTCAGTTAATAATTCCCAATTGTTAGAAATAATATTTCTAATGAGAGACATATCTCTGGAGATAGGCAGAGGGAAACTAAGTGTTCTGTCAGAGTATGTTTGTTTTTCAGATTTAGGTCGAAATCCATGGAGTAGAATAGGTAAATGTTTTATATGTCTTTCAGATAAAACCTCTCTGTATATAGAATTAACTAAAGATAGAGAGTAATGTCTTCTTAAAAACATATGTTTTAACAATAAAGCTTGGGTTTCAAATTCACAGTCTTGACTCACAATTCTAGAGATGCGTATGAACTGACTTCTAACAAGGTTTCTTTTCATGAAATAGGGATGTGAGCTTGTAAAATCAAGTAAATTATTTTTATACATTTCTTTCCTATAACTAGCTGAGCATATATGGCCAGAAGGTGAATGATAAATCTTGGTGTCTAAAAAAGAAATGGAAGAGCCACTACCAGACGTGATAAGATTTAGAAAACCTATACTTTTCTTCAAATCTGATATAAAAATGTCAAGGCTAGACTGATTACCCCGCCACGCAAAAAAGTCATCAATAAATCTTTTGTAAACATGTATTTGACTGAAATTGTTAAGAGTAGTTAAACTTTCTAGTTCCCATGTGCTACATACAATACTAGCAAATGATGGTGCTACTTTTGAGCCCGTAGTGATACCTTTGATCTGTTTATAAATGTGATTATTAAAAAATAAGTTGTTATTTAATACTATTTTAACTAATGTGCATAAGGTATTCATTTTAGTGGGAGAGAAGGTAGTGTATTTACTAAGGAATAATCTGAAAAATTGAAGTCCGTCTTTATGGGGTATGTTAGTATAAAGGCCTTCTATGTCAAGAGTAAATAGTAATTAGTTTTTTGTACTAAAGGGTTAAGGATAAAAATTAAATATTCAGAAATCTTTTCCGTCTTTTTTTTCTTATTAGAAATGATGTGCCTAAATGGTGGATCAGAAGTGTTTTTATGGATTTTAGGTATGCCAAATAATTTACCTAAATTAGGTGATGGTACACATAGAATCATGCATTCTTCAAGAGAAATAGAGTTAGCTAAATATAATTTTTTCAAAGTTTTGTCAACATTAATGAAATGCTTATATCAACTCTTTTAAAAAAAATCATTGTTACGTAGGGTAGATTCCATTTTTTGAATGTATCCATCTTGTTCCATAAGAACAAGACCTGTACCCTTGTCTGCCCGCATAATGCATAGTGTTTTATCATTAGTGAGGTCTGACAATGCTATTTTTTCATCATTAGATATATTAAACCATTTGTCAGGTTTGTTAGATTGGCATACTTTTCTTATGTCTTTTCACATACTTTAAGAAAAGTATGTATAGAATTATTTAAAACAGGGTTAAATAAGCTTTTGGGTCTGAGTGTGGTAAGCATATTAACATCATTAGAGTCATCAGAACTATCAGACATGTCATCAGAATTATCAGTGGTATTAGCAGTTTCAATATTTTCTGAGTCACTGTGAACATTAGAGTCATTAAATGAAACATTTTTATTAAATTAAACATTTTTATTTTTGTGAGGGTCCGTGTGTAAAAAAACATAAATTTAGTTTTCTTGCATAAAGTTTCAGGTCCAATAAAAGATCTTGTAGGTAAGCTCTTTGTGATGGTATGAAATTAAAACCTTTTAAAAGTAACTGTAAATGTTGGTCTGAGAAGTGTCTTTTAATAAGATTGAATATAGCTGCATCCATATGTTGCAACATCGTTTCCATATCTGCTGTAGATAAGGAAAGCCAGGTAAAGTTAACATTAGAAGTGCCATGGGTCACAGTATTATAGTTTAATTTTTTAGGAAGCTCCTTGCAAGGATTCTCAATGTTGTAGGTTGAAATCTTTGCGGCCTTTTGCTTGTTAGAGGATTCCTGGCTCTGCCTCTTCCTTTCCCTCGGAATGGAATATTTGTTTCTTCTTCTGCTGTCAGAGTGGTGATTACCGCTGTAGAAGGGGTGTTTTCTTGAGGCAAAACATCTGTCTCACTATGTGTAGTGAGATTTTGAGGCTGATTAAGGTTACAATTAGAAGACTGTGGCTGACCAGAGGAAGCAGACTGTTACTGGCCAGAAAAAGCAGCAGTCTGCCTAGTTTGAATCTCACCATTAATGACAAAAACAGAGTCATCTCTCCGATTAAATCTACCAGTGACAGAGTGTTCATTTGTGTGACCATTAGATCTACCTGCATTAGCCCTTACTGCATTAGCATACGAATAGTAAGTAAGCTACTGCGTGGCTGGAAAACACTATAACTGCTGCGAGGCTGGTAATCAATGTTGCTATGGTAACCATTCATGTTGTTCTTCGTAGCTGCCGAGGACAAGCGAGGGAAATGCCGTTGGGTTTGAAATGGAATATTTTGTTTTCTGACTGGATAAGCAAAGTGGTATTTATACTGATGTAAGTCTCTATCCAGTTTTTGCTTTTTCCTGGTGATGATGGAATTTATATGTCTGTCAACACATTGATTTATGCCTCTATAAAAATGTTCATGCATGTGAAAATCTTCCTTCTCTAGCAATGCTGAGTTGAGGCAATCAATTTGTTTTTTAAGGTCATTTAATCTAGTTTTATCTTCATTCATAATGGACAGTGTTTTAAGGCCAGTATCATTATATAGCGTTTTGAAGGTCTCATAAAGTTTAGAATTTGTGTATGCTATATTAGGAAATTTAGTGTATCGTAGACCTTGTGGAACAATTGTATAACATTTACCTATTCTACTCCATGGATTTCGACCTAAATCTGAAAAACAAACATACTCTGACAGAACACTTTGGTCTGAATGAGAGTATAAATATAAAATGTGCATTAAGAAGGAATAATTAGTGTAACTTTACATTAATTCTAATGTATAATATACACCCTATACATATGCATTTTTTATATACACTGCACTAGTTTAATTATTATATTCTCTTAGTAGTTATTACATATTTGTGTACTCATATGCATATTAGTCTTTTAAAACAGAACAGTACAGTGCAGTTTACAGTGCCCTTCTCTGATTACACTCTGCACTAACTTGTTTACATTTTTGACTACTAACATATTCATGTATTCATATTATTACTATAGTATAGAACGTATTGGTACAGTTTGAATTTTTGACCACATTTTATTGGTTTCTGTACAAACATATTTGTAGTTGTTCTATTGGTCAATGTATAAGCATATGACATTTGATCTATATATTGTGTGTATTACTGATTCCAAAGTTATTCTGAAGAAGCTCTTTTATCAAATAAGAGTGAAAACTTAACTACCTGTTTGGTGCCTGCAGTTTTATTTCAGTACTTATAGTTTTACTAGTTCGCTCAGTGAGACTAAGAAGTTTGTTTATATATATATATATATATATATATATATATATATATATATATATATATATATATATATATATCAATGAAGAATGAACAAGGTAATAATAAAGCATACAAAAGGAATGAGAAGGGAATCAACAGCAACCCCAGTATTATATAGCGCTGTCAGCGTATGTCATATCAAGCTGGGCAGGAGAGAGCAAAGCATTGCTACTCACACCACAGGCAGGATACTAGCAGTGGGAGTAACACTGTCGATCTGCTAAGTCTACTTTACAGACAGAGGGTAGTCCCTGGTGGGACTACCCAAAAACTGATAGACAATTTGTCCATCCGACCATTACACAAGCAAGGGCAGGTATGTTGAAGGACTAAATGGTGGGAGAGCCTGAGAATACATGGGTTTGGACAACATACGTGTAGGGCCCCTACTGCTCGGGTGACGGCAATGTGTGGAGGTGTGTCATGGCTGCGTAACAAGTGGACAATGGATGGTATGCGTGTATGATGAACACGGGTGGGGAGGAGGAACTATGGGTATGAAATTATGGAGCCAGGTGTGCCAGGGTTGGATGGGCTAGTTCTAATTGGACCGCCCAGTGGAGGTCAGCTAGTTTGTTATAAGTATATATGCATACACACAAGCAGACATCAATACGTTGAAATACATTCTCTATAACACATTAATTCCATTTGCAGACATAAATAACATGAATGTGCCCTGACAAACCTCGACAGTAGATAGAATAATAGGTTGTGCATAAGAGGGATGTTATGAAACTGCTAAAACGCAGAAGTGTGTACAATGTCCGAAGTCAGTGCTGTGCTGAAAAAAATCAAATGTGAGGACTTTCCCATACATGGAATCATTCCTGTGACCTGCCTGCTACGGCAACGCCAATTACTAAACTGGTCTATTTGCAAAAGAAATACACCAAACACGTAAATAATTAGGCTCTCATGTGTAACATGTGAGTTACCACATAGTCATACTTATTAATTTATTGTAGTGTCATGTTAACAGGAGTAAGGATGGATGTAATGAAGTATAGAGTCTAATCTTGACATAAACACATGCGTGTCCCATGTGGGACAACCCAAAAATGCAAATAGTATTCTTTTGGTCGCTCATGTCACCAATGTTGTGGACTAAAAGTTTGGGAGTTCTAAGGATACGTGGAGTGAGTCAACCGATGAGATGGGTCTATAGGAGTAGTGAGTGGCCAGTGTGTAGTGGTGTGGATACACTGCGAATCCAACTGGAGAATGGATGACTACAGTGTTAGGGAGGTGTCGGGGTGTGTGTTCGGGGAACCAGGAGCCATGGGTATATGGGTATATATGCAAATGAAGCAGCACAGCGATAGTGTATTGGTTAGAGCAACCGCCTAATGAACAGACATTCCCGTACAAAATCCTACTGCATCACATACCTTTTACCATCGGTAATCTGTACATGAACATATTGCGACAGTTGTCCACTGTATAACCTGCAAATAACAATTAAAAGTTAAATGGAGCGAAGTGTCAGTGTCATAATGAATAAGGCACTAGTAAGCAGGTTTAACATATATAAACATCAGTAAGCATGTGTAAGTACGTTTGCGCAGGGTATGCATTGCTTTACAGACACACACACACACACACACACACACATATATATATATATATATATATATATATATATATATAAATATATATATATATATATATATATATAATATAAATGTATACATATGGTTGCAGACATATACATATACGTATATATATATGTGTGTGTGTGTGTGTGTGTGTGTGTGTGTGTGTGTGTGTGTGTGTGTGTGTGTGCGTGTGTGTGTGTGTGTGTGTGTGTATGTGTGTGTGTGTGTGTGCGTGTGTTTGTGTGTGCGTAGATATACACAGATATACAGCTATGATAGGAAACAGCACACAAGAATGACATATGTTCTCAGGTTATGCCAATGGAAGTGAGGGGCCCAAGCAAGAAACATGAAACACGTAGCATGACCTTCCACCCCCCCAGCCAGACATGAGAAACATTCACACAAACCTGCAAACAATGTAAATACTCCACTGCTCCCCAGACCACAGGCAGGATACAACTGGGGGGGGGGGGTACACAGTGCACCCATGAAATCTAATTTTGGAACACAGAGTGGTGCATCCCTTGCAGGACACCCCAAAAATTGCCAAAACCAAAAGAAGGTGATACACCGACCATTCTTGCTGTGGTGTATACATTCCCGGAATAAAAGGGTGGGAATGCCTGATGACCCATGGGTCGAGACAATTGTATGACATGGGTTCCATGAAGTGGAGAGTGGGCAGCATTTAGTGCTGTGTTCAGAACTGACCAGGGCCCAGAGTAAGGAAGGGTACTGTAGAGGAGGTGCGGGTGGGGGAACTATGGGTAGCTACTAATGGGACTAGGTGTGCAGGTGTTGGCTGATGTGGGCCTATATGGACAGCCCCATAGATGTAAGCAAATGTGTTCATTGGGCAAAGGCATAGCTCAATGAGCAGCCACACCCACTACGAGTCCCACTGCAGCAAAGTGTAATCTATATGGCAAGGAAGGGAATAACCAGATGTAAATGTATATATGTAGAGGTATGTGTGTGCATATCGACTCGTAGCAACATAGAGATAAGCCTCTTCCTCTCCATAGTACAAATGTATACACACAGAGACAGAATACATATACATACCCACATATAAATATATACATATGGAGACACCCATAGACCCATATGTTGTTAGATATATATATAGACAGCAATATATAAATATATACATGTATGCATACATATAGAGACATATTTGTATATAGTAATGTATGTATATATATATATATATATATATATATATATATATATATATATGTGTGTGTGTGTGTGTGTGTGTGTGTGTGTGTGTGTGTGTGTGTGTGTGTGTGTGTGTGTGTGACTGTAAATATACACATGTATATAACTAGGATATGATACAGCAGTTACGAGTTACATATCTTCACAGGCCGTGCATATGGGGGTGAGGAGTCCAATGAACAAATGTGTACACGTAGCATCAACTCCCCCACCCCCCCCAGCTAGACCGGTGAGACATACAGACACACAACATAAGTAAACACACCACTGCTTCCCAGACCACCGGCAGGGCACTGCCAGTGGGAAAGACCTGCTAGGTCTAATCTTGAAACATGGACATTGATGTCCCTTGTGGGACACCCTAAGATTAATGATCATCGGAGGCAGTGCCAGTTATGATGCATCAAAACAGGCTGTAGATGTACATGGACAAGTAGGTTGCACAAGCCTGGTAACCATTGGGTTGATACAGTGTATGACATGTGTCCCGACACGGGGAGAGTGGGCAGTGTGTAGCAGTGTATTTATACCCCTCCTGCACCCACAGTAAGGATGAGTGCTGTAGAGGAGTGACAGGTGGGGGAACTATGGGTATGCAATCATGGGCCTAGGTGTGCAGGTGTTGGCTGGTGCAGTCGTAATAGCACTGCCCTGTGATGTAAGTAATATTCTGAAATGGGCATAGCTGACACCCATATCTCTCAACCCCTAAGAGCAAATCCACTGGAAAGGACATAAACCATTAGGGGGACAAATAGGGACCATACTTCTGAACTGTCCCCGATTTCCAGGGACGTCCCTGATTTTGACTCAATTTCTAACTTTGTCCCACTTAATCCCTCCTAAAACCAGTGACTTTCGGAGTAAAGGTGGTGAATTACACGTAATGAATAATGACAACAATTAAGAGTTATAAACATCATTTACCTCAGAAAATGTGTACAAACTCATATGCACTGAGTCTGTCAATGTGTCAGGTTAATAGCACCAATAATTTAAATGTGTCCCTGATGTTGTTATGACATGTCCCTGATTCAGCTGGTATTTTTTGCCAGTCGTATAGTCTGATAGGGACAGAAAGCACATATTCCACTGACAACCTTAGAAAGATGATATAATATTAGGTATGCAGTAGCATGACTCGATTGAAGGATGTGGTTCCAAAACCCAATTACTTGTTTGTACTGAAGAGTTTCAGTTCCCATGTATTAGCCAGACAGGTGCAGATTTTAAGAGGAACACACCAATAATATGAATCAAACTGTGGAAAGGCCGTGGATTCCGTACAGTCGAACTGCATGCTTCCACCTAATGGGCAGCCATTCCTGATACTGTAGGCATGTAATCCAATGTAATAGGCATCACAAGGTAATATCATAGTCCTCACTGCCACCCAGGGGTGTGAGTGTCAGATGCAAACAACAAATGCAGTGCATATGCAAGTGCGGAAGCAAGCGGGTGTAAGCCTGTTTGGCTGCCAGTATGCAAGTATTACACTGGTGAAGCAATGTAGAGGCTGAGTGTAAGAAACTGTTAGCATTGCTTAGCTCCATGCAAACCCATGCACACCTGCTCACAACTGCTTTAATGTGCCTTAATCACTCTGTATCCAAAGGCCTTGTTCTGCCCAGCAACAAAATAAACAGCCTCTGCAAGGCTCAAATCCAGGACCTTGCACACACAGCTATTGTGAGTTATCATTAAGCCATGTCAGATATGCAGACATCGGATCTTATCACAAACATATCATCCAGCACAGTCATTCAACAGTATAGGAAATGTATTCCATCATGTAGCTGTATGTGTGAGTGGTTATGTCCAGACATATATAGATATATATATATATATATATATATATATATATATATATATATATATATATATATATATATATATATATTAAGAACATCCCATGTGACAACAGAGCATTACAAAGGAATGACAAGGGAAACACTAGCGACACCTGTATTATATACTGGTGTTGTCCTATGTAATATCAAGACCCCCTCAGACAGACATGTGCCATTAATACACACAAACATTTGTACATTGGCCAAATACATCACTCTGTGCATTTTATCTACATTAACACAACAGTTCCTGTCCAATCATTATGTAAAAACAGTACTCATGCAAGGTGCTGTGTGCGACATCATCATCATGATAAAGGTAAATGGGTTAACCATACAGGGACTGGTAATGTGTGTACAATGCAGTCGTCTGCATCACGTGTACCTTGAACCTTAAGGAGTCATGTGCATACCAGGATCGTGTGCCTGAGAGACAGCAGGATTGCCAAAGGTGGTTATGTGAATTGTAAAGAGTGTGCATACTCTAAAAAGTATTGTTCTTGTTTCAGGCAGATAGTGATACAGACACATTTGGCCATCTCTTGGAATAGAACTCCTATCTAACTAGTTTATCACACTACAGCAATACACAGGTATAGCACGCACTACAGAGAATACTGGGTTACAGTAATCCCAGAGGTGTATTTTTAGGTGGGTGACATCAGCAGGATTGCCAAAGGTGGCCATGTGAATTGTAAAGAGTGTGCATACTCTAAAAGGTATTGTTACTTTCTCAGGCAGACACACAGTCAGTCTTTCTTGGAATAGAACCTCTACCTGATTAGTTTATCACACTACAGCCATATGCAGTTACAGCATGCACTATGGAGAATACTGGGTTACAGTAGTCCCAGAGGTGTATTTCTAGGTGGGTGACATCAGCAGGATTGCCAAAGGTGGTCATGTGAATTGTAAAGAGTGTGCATACTCAAAAAGCATTGTTTCTTTCATAGGCAGGCAGACACACACAGTTGACCTGTCTGGGATTAGAGCACCTACCAAACTAGTTTAACACGCTACAGCATTACAGAGTTGCAGCACATGTCATGGAGATTACTAGATTACAGTAGTCCCAGAGGTGTATTCATAGGTGGGTGACATCAGCAGGATTGCCAAAGAAGGGCATTCCAAGTGTACTGCGAGTGGCACATGTCCGTTACCTGCGTGTACCCGCTGCTTACTGTCATGAAAACACATTTGCACCC
Source organism: Protopterus annectens (assembly GCF_019279795.1). Classification (NCBI taxonomy): domain Eukaryota; kingdom Metazoa; phylum Chordata; order Ceratodontiformes; family Protopteridae; genus Protopterus; species Protopterus annectens. Next base: position 1,682,345,698 of record NC_056743.1, read on the forward strand.
GCTTAAAAGTGTCTTATGCTGTCCTAATTGACAGTATCAACAAAGCTTGTAGGTCTTGAACCCTGGACCATGCACACTGAGGTCACTGGAGGTACCACTAAGCCATCTGGGCTGCATACATGTTGCACGGAGTTTATAATGCACATCTTCCTACAGGTATTCCACAGTACTGAAAACAAATGGGACTGTCACTTTGTGTACATATGTACAGTACCCTTGAATGTACTGTACTCTGTGAAACAACAAAGACAAGTCTACATCTGTACAACTGTCATAGCTAAATATATGTATATGCACCTACAGGATGTACACACACACACACACACACACACACACACACATATATATATATATATATATATATATATATATATATATATATATATATATATATATGTATATGCATATGCATATACACAGACACAGCCATAGCCATATATATATATATATATATATATATATATATATATATATATATATATATATATATATATAGTCATCTGAACACTCTTTGTGACACAGAAGTGTTCCAAAGGAACTGATGTGTACACAAAACAGAGGCATCTCTTGTGTTATAACATTTAAATCATAAGCAGTTCACCAGAGAAGGGATGGTTGTTGTGGAGTTTGGGGTGGGGAATGATGGCTAATGTAATCTACCCCGGAGATTGTGGAGTTAGGGTGGGGGAATGATGGGTATGGACCTACACCCCAGTGACCACTTCTGTGTCACTGCTTGACAGTGGCACAGGAAAATAACATACTCAACTGTAGTTGTGCTTGACTGTGTATTCTTTACCATTCCTATCTATGCAATACTTTGTAGACACCAGTCACCACAGATGGCTACCACGGTGTGCTAAAGGACATTACACATGTGTATGCCTGGATACAGGGTAGTCACACACACAAACACACACACACTTGCCAGTTTTGTGCATACATGTCTTGCCTATATAAAGGTAACTAGTACAGTGATATGCAGTTGGGGTAACTAGTACAGTGGTATGCAGTTGGGGTAACTAGTACAGTGATATGCAGTTGGGGTAACTAGTACAGTGATATGCAGTTGGGGTAACTAGTACAGTAATATGCAGTTGGGGTATGTGCCACAGAACACATACAATTACACTTACTCTGATTCCGCTTCTCAGCTGGGTGGCATCATAGGACTGATTACTTGCAGTGGGGAGGGGGAAGAGAGAGGTTTAGCAGCTGACAAGGATAAAGGCCAGTGCAAAAGGTGGTATCTCTTTGGAATGCAGCAGAACCCACTGTCATTTTTATTTATTTATTTTACATTTGTTAACCGGGGGTGTCTGACTGAGCCGAAAAGGCCCTTTTTCAACAGAGGCCTGGGGAGAAAAGCTCCACAAAGAAAAATTACAGACACATTTAGTTATTTAGACATAATCAGTATACACACAAATTACAAGAGACATGTTTTTACAGTGGTATGCGGCACAAACAGTTACAGTGGAGAGAACAATCAAAAAAGATATTAATTTTAAAAATAAAGGTAAGTAATAGATTTGTGGTGTACAGCTGAACTTTGGAATGTAGGTAGAATACATACATAGTACACAGGTACAGTACATACATTGTAGATTAGCCAGTGTTTGTGAGTAAGATTGAAAAACTATTATCAATTGCTCTAGATTTAATATGCATATGTTATCCGCTTTCACTAGCCTGGGGAGCAATCATGGCACTGCCAACTTTGCTTGAGATGTTGCCTGATGAGGTCTTTAAAGGAGGCTTTGGATGATGTGTTTTGAATGCTAGTAGGGACAGAGTTCCATTTTTTTACTACTATATAGTGCATCTCCAAAGCTATTGTAGCTGTTGGTGACTTCTAGTAGTAGTTTGCTTGATGATCTAAGAGGCCTTTTGGCTGAGTGATGTTGTACTAGGTTTTTGAGGGCAGGACACTTATTGGGGAGGTAATAGATAGAATGACAGAGGCAGAGCTGATTGTAGGTTAGGAGGTTGGGCAGTTCAAGCCAGTGGAGCTGTCTCAAAGCAGTACAGTGATGAGTTCTATATGAGCAATTTGCAGCAAAACGGGCAATTCTGTTATAGCAAGCTTCCATTTTGCTTAGTTCAGTTTTGTTGAGATTAGTCAGAATGGGAGATGCATAGAGTAGGGTGGATAGAAGTTGGGAGCGAGCAATGGCTGATCTTGTGTTGTTGGTAAGAAATGGTTTGATACGGTAGAGTGACCCCAGTTTGGCATGTACTTTTTTAATAGTTAAGTTCAGATGACTATCAAATTTTAGGTGGGAGTCTATGGTTATTCCCAATAGCTTAGCCTGTGCCACTGGAGCAATTGGAGTAGCATTTGTGGAGTAGATAGTGAATTGACTGTTAGTGTTTTTGTTAGAACCAGTTATAATCATAAGCTGAGTTTTCTTTGGATTGAGGATAAGTTGGGCTTTGGTAAGGTAGTTTTCAATGTCAGAGAATGCTAGTTGAGTTGTTTGCAGGAGGGTGGGAATGTTTTGTGCACAGATTAAGGTAGTGTCATCTGCATACTGAATTATAGATGCATGCTGTGTGGAGGTCATTTGTGAAGACTGTGAATAGTAGTGGTCCTAAGATAGAACCCTGTGGGACTCCTATAGTTATGGGCAGCTGAGAGAGAGAATTTTCCCATTTCACAGCTTGGTACCTGTCAGTTAAGTAGCTTTGGAACCAGGTAAGAGTGGAATTAGATAGCTGATATTGGTTTAGTTTGTTTAGCAGGATTTGGTGTGAGACTGTGTCAAATGCTTTGGTCATATCCAAAAAAAGAGTTGACACTTGCAGGCCTTCATTTTTGAGACGGTTTACTGTGTCTGTGAAGCAGAGGAGAGCTGTAGTGGTACTATGGGCAGGTCTGAAACCATGCTGAGTAGGTGACAGGATGTTGCAGTCTAGGAGATAGTTTAGCATCTGGGTATGGATGCATTTTTCTAGGATTTTGGCCAGGGGGTAGAGTAAACAATGGGTCTGTAGTTATTAAGTTCAGTGGCGGTCCCGCCTTTATGTATGGGTGTAACATAGGATATTTTCCAGAGTTTGGGCACATAGTTTTCAACAATTGATCTGTTTATGAGAGTAGAGACTGGGATAGCAATAGCATCTGCTGTAAGTTTCAAGAAATAGCTGGGGAGTAGGTCGGCTGCTGTTGATGAGGTTTTTAGTTTGGAGAGCATGCTTTTGACTGAAGTGGAGGAAATTGTTTTGAGGGTAAAGCTTGTATTAGTGTTATTTGTGTTGGGGGGGATAGTGAGGAAGGAACTGTCCTGTGATACTAAAGATAGAATTGAGTTCACAAAGTGGGAGTTGAATTGTGTTTCGATGGGAACTTTAGTGTCAGGGGTGGTTGGTTTGGGGTAGCCTTTGGGTGGATTTTAGTAGCTGGCTTACATTTTGCCAAAATTTTTGCGGGTTGTGTTAGTATTTAGTTTGTAATGTTGTGTAGTAGGATTTTTTGTCCAGCCTAATGCATTTTTTTGCACGGTTGCGCAGTTCTTGGTACTTAGTTAGGCTTTGTGTTTCTTTGTTTTTTTGATAGTAACACCAGGCAGTGTCTCTGGACTTGAGGATTTGTTTGGTTTCTTTACTGAGCCAGGGGTTTGTAGAGGTTCTAACCTTGATTTTGCACAACGGAGCGACAGTGTCTAGGTTTTGTAGAAATGTTTTGTTGAAATATGCTACAGCCTGGTCAAGTGGGAGGGTTTTTAGGGGGGTCCAGTCACAGTTACACAGTAAAGTGCTGAGAACCTCAGGAGATAATTTTTTTGTGTTTCTTGTGGATATATAGTTAGTGGTTTTGCATATGCTTGTTCTACTACGTATAAAGTATATTATGTTGTGGTCACTTAAGGTGTCTGGGAGACTGCCTGTGTGAGGGTACAATGTGGGGTTGCTAGTTAGGACCCAGTCAAGGATGGATTCCCTTTTAGATTTTTTATCACACCTAGTTGGAATTTGGACTAGCTGCTGGTAGCCATGGAGATTTATTAGATTACTTGGTGGTTCTGATATACAGGTGAACCAATCTAGGTTGAAGTCCCCCAGAATAAGGGTTCCATGTGAGTATGTGGAAGAACATCAGGATAAGAAGTCTTCAAGGCTAGCAGGTGTATTACCAGGTGGAATATAGATCACAATTATGGTGATGACCTTTTTAGGGTGAAGTTGAAGTTGTGAGATAAGTATGTCCCAATTATTGGGGGAGAGGTAGGAGTTTGGTAATTGACAGACAGTTAAGTTGGACTTGTAGAGTAAGGCAGTTCCACCCCCTTTACGAAGTGGTCTGTCTTGTCTAATGATATTGTAGCCGGTAGGGAGAACTTGAGTTAGCTATGTTTTTATTTAGCCAGGTTTCTGTTAAAGCAACTATGTCTGGGGAGTAGTGTGCTATTGTGGCCTGGAGTTCAGGTATTTTATTTTTGATACTTCTAATATTAATATTTAGCATTAAAAGATGGTTGGTTTTGCTGCGGTTGTTGATTTGCCCAGGATGAAGAAAGTGGGGTGTTATGTTCTGACATTTGTGTTTGAGCAGTTTGTGTTGGACAGGATGGATTTGGGCCTGGGTTGGGGTGGATATCCCCACTTATGGTAAGCCTGGAGTTAAAATGGTTATACAGATGTTGGAGTTTGGTGAGGAGTGTGAGAAAGTATTGTGTTTTTTTGGAGTAGGAATGAGAGCATATGTGTTTAGTTCTGAATTGGTCCATTATGTAGTTCTTGAATAAGTGTGGGCAGATATTATTATAATGTGTGGTGTCTGTGTATGAGAGTGCATAATGCAGTGTTGTGCTACTAAGTTTAGGGATATTGCTAGAGTGATAACTTGTGGTGTTGTAAAGAATTATGAGAAGACAGACTAGATTTAGTTGTGTGATAGTCATGGTTATAAAGTTTATTTTGTTTCTAGGTGGGGGGGTCTGAATAGGAATTATAGGGTTGCACTATATGTGGATGGGGAAGTAGTGTGTGGGTGATGCAAAAAATGCCTAGTGGGAATGAGAGTGATTGGGAGTATTTTGCCAGGATGACAGGATGCAGACACAAATACACACACACAACCATTTGCTGACACATACACCCAGGCATTTGCTGAGAGACACACTCAGGCATTTACTGTCCCACACACAAACAGTTGCCAGTGGTTGGATCAGAACTCCTGCCTATCTACAGATCACTATTACAGTACTACATAGTTACAAGATGTGGCACAGAGATTACAGATTCCATGGCAGTCAGACTGCCCCTCTAAGATTGAGAACAAAAACAGGGAAACTGACAGTCACGAAGTACAAAGCTGTAGACCTGTATGTTTAAAGTAGGTGTCCATTACATCCTGTATGCCCAAACAAGACACATCATCTGCAGGTAGGCCTGAGAGGTATAGTTGTAGCACAACAGGAAGCTGAACTGGAGTATGGCCATCTGTGGAATGGACAACTACTTTCACTATACAGGGTTACAGTGGGCATGCTCATACACTTAGTAGCACAGGGCTGTTTGGGATGCACTATGACTACAACTACACAAGGTTATACTGGGCATGCTCATACACTTAGTAACAAAGGGCTTGTTGGATGCACTGACTCAAATTACACAGGGTGGCTGTGGGTACGCTCATACACTTAGTAGCACAGGGCTGTTTGGTATGCACTCCGATTCTAACCACTGAAGGCCACAGTGTGCATGCTCAAACACTTACATGTACAGAACATGTTGTAATGGACTCCTATTGTAAACACACAGGTTTACAGCTAGGTACATCTTACCTGTCAGTATATATGCACATCATACCGGTTTACTACCTGATACCTGTATGTGGCCTGTAAATGATATATCTGTGTTTGTGCTGTGTGATACACATGCATATATGTACATGAAGTGCTGACATACATATGTTAAGTATACACATTCATGCATGTGTGGACATGACAGACAATGGGTTACCTGGGTCGCACAGGCGGATGCTACCTACAGCATGTGTCACTCGCCTTGCTGCCCAGAAAGGCATATATTGATAGCAGATTGTGGACAGTGGTATTATACGTGGAACAGTGGCATTTGCAAGCATAATGTGTGAGCCACCCTGTGTAATGGTACTGAGGTGCAGATGTCTAGATGACCTCTCCCGGCTGTGTTAGTAGTTGTCATTATTAGCAGGAGTGCTACCTTAAGTATATCTCACATTGGTCATATAAACAAGTTCTGCTGCTGTCCGTCACCTTACATGAGGCATTTATTACCAAGCATATTAATGCCATGCACAGTGATGTCATGGTATGAGTGGCAGCTGCTAGACCAAAACAATGAGCCAATGTCCTGCTGTTATTATGAGGTTGTCCAGTGTCTGTCATTCCGGGCTGTCATGACTGAATGATGAGCCTTCAACACAGAGCACATGCATCCATGTTTCACATGTGTGGATAATACCTAGGTCATATTTACCCATATAGCCGCATCCCAAGGCAAATGTCCTACACCCAGAAGTAACACCCTGACACCTACATGACAATTGCATTGGATGCTTATGCTAACCAGTGCTAGATATGTGGCTTTAGTAATCCATTTGCACAATGTAGAACCTAAAATGGGGAATACTGACATCTGTGCAGTGAGGAATACCTGGATGAAGGCTCTACCACCATAAAACTCAGATCCAGACATGTGGGCCATAACAGTGGTATAGACAATTCCAGGTGGTGGTGGTATGGACAATTTCAGGTGGTGGTGTACACATATTCATAAAGGCTACTCACATGTAAAGACCACTACTCTGACATAATGCATCACAGATGAGTCAGGTACAGATGGCAGTGGCAAATGTTAGATTCTAGTCTGTATCCTCATATACATCCACCACCTTGTCCCCAGACTACCAACACACATCCATATGTGGTATGACATAGTATAGTAGACCACCAGATAACCCTCAATTGGTGGACTGTACCCAGGCCTACATCAACTGTGCAAAGTACCCATGTACAGACACAGCTGCATAATGTGTTATGCAATGTAATAATACCACTGTTTGTAACCAGCTCAGTTGTACACATACCAGGGTCCCACGGATGTTGTCAGCATTAACACGGTTGACTGTTGTTGTACACCAGTAAACAACACCCTCATGGTTGGATATGACCTAACTGTACCTGCCCTGGATATGTACATCCTACACTCATACAACATAAATGACATTATCATAGCTTTCGTTATCATTTCTACATACAGGTGGCTACAGTCATTACACACATGCACATGGCAGATAGCATGCTAACAGTACATAAGGTTTGATATCTATGTTAACAGAGGTAATATTCCCTCTCTACTTGTCACCCATGACACCTGTCATATCATACAACACCCCATGTGGCATGTATGTCTTTAGACATGTCCACATAATGCAATGCCTACAAACATAAACAAATAACAGGACCATAGCACCTACACAAGGCCTGTATTGACAGACTCAGGGAAATCCAGCTCTGCTCTGTATGTTTCTGAGTAGTCAAATGTGATATGTTCATGACATGTACAGCCATGTGTGGCCACAGCTCCTACATATACCCAATGTCAACAATTGCAAGCTATGCATGCTGTGTGCTGTCTGGACATTAACCTTAGCACCACAATAGCCAGTACATGCTGGGGTGAGATGTTTGCAAGCCACAGACCTTGCACATGCACTCTTCCAAACATAAGGTGTGCGTGGCAAATACTACGTACTCTCTGTTGACCATTACAGTGCCCTGGCTTCACCATGGCACTGTCAAGTAACAGTTTGTAGGAGCATGACATGGACTAATGCTGTGTGTGTCTCGCTGATATGTGCTGTTGTAATATATGTATACTTGTCTACTCGGAGAAGGAGGTGGGGGCCTACCAGTACATGAACACAACATCCATTATGGTGTAATGCTCGGCTATGTTTCACACATGGCGTGGGGAAGGTGTGGAATGTATCCTCCTGACCTGCTAGTGCACTTACTGATGTAGACCACATATGTTTACATGTATTGATGTTTGTGTAGATTCCATGCGTGTACAGTGTCTGATGTCTGAAGGTGACTGTTGTCTTAGTACATCATGCTGTTGCAATACAGCCTCAACATTGCTAAACGTATATGGTGATATGCTCTAAGTACAGTAAGCCGTAAATGAGGTATGGACAGATGTTTGGATATGACTACTAAGTGGTGGGGCTTCTTTGCAGATGAATGATTACTGAGGACAGCTCACTGGTGTGTTACAACCAGTCCTACAATAACCTGTGTAACTGCTAAGGTCAGGTTGTGTTAATTGAAGTGGAAGACAGACAATGTAGAATGTTGTAAGGGTGACACCGAAGGCAAACCTCATTACACCTGTAACAGTAATACCTCCCCAGTGCATATATTGTGCATATATAAGCACAGTTGGCAAAGGAAAGGGTCAGCAAGCCTTGTACCGGATGTGACAATGCTGTACTTCTGTAGTACTTCTCATGAGATAGGCAGGTGTTTGATTCACAGTACTGGCATGTGTGGGTGTGTGTGTGTCCATACATATATGTCAGGTATGGCTGGGAATACATCCCACATGTTATCTCTCTCCTGAACACTGTTGTTGACACCAGGACAGAGTGAAACGTAGAAAAAAAGGCATAGGCAGGTGCTTAAACCTCCCACATGTAAAGTGAATGTATGTGTGTGATATAGGTGCATATCTTTGTGAATGCCACAGTGTGTGTGTGTGTGTGTGTGTGTGTGTGTGTGTGTGTGTGTGTGTGTGTGTTTGTGTGTGTGTGTGTGTATGGCTGTCCATGTGTATGGCTGTCCAGTCCCTGGAATGAGGCTGTATTTTACCATAGTGAAATGTAATGCCCCCTCCCACCATCCACTCAATGCAATCTAGCATCCCTGTTGATATCATCAGTCGTAGATGGGCATTCTAAATTCCTGTTAACATGTACATCCTGGGGTGTGAACTGTTGTTACATAGCCTACTGATGGACCCCCCTCCCCACATAAACTCACTGCACTGTAGTATCCTTGTCGATGTCCTCGATCATAGGCCATTCCAACTACCTATACATGTGTAATCTCTGTGGCGCATCTTGTAATTGCGTAGTACTATAATGATGATATGCACATAGGCAGGGGTTCTCATCTGAACACTGGCAACTGTGTGTGTGTCTGAGTGTGTGTTACTGTGTCTGTGAATCCCTGAGTGTGTGGGTGTGTCTGTGTTTGCATGCGGTCATTACAGTGGATATTACTGCTTCCCAATGAGAAGCCACTATTTCCACTGGCCTTTACCCTTGCCATCCGGCATACCACTCTTTTACCTCTGCTGCACTCCAGGTAACTAACTATACCTGTGATGTCACCCACTATGGATGTGATGGCTCTGAACACAGTAGCTTACTACACAGCTATCATGATCTTGGATCATTAGAAAAGTAAACATAATTGAAACATGGGAGAATATAACTGTGATGTGGAAGCTACAAAGTGCATGCAGATATTGTCATACTGACCTGTGGGTAGTCAACATGTACATATGGGACACTAACCACAAACACCAACATCGCCCGGCACATGCAACTACATCTGAAAGAGGAAGGCAGAACATCAAGATCAACATGCTGTTAGTGTTGTTACACATGATAAATAATGTCAAATGTACAAAATGCATTCTAAAACTGTAATACATGGTATGTCTGCTGCCTGTCAACACTACTCAACAATATTAATCTACAACTGTCTACCTAGTATGTTCACCCTGTGCATCAGACTGTATGAACATGTCCCTGCACCGATGGTGTGGATGACAGGGATGCGGCACAGGCATCATCATATGCACAGGGTGATAATGTTTGCCAGAGGCCTAGGCTGTGTCATTGGATGACATCATGTGTGCGTGTTAGGGCCTGTGATATCACTGGGTGTGCGTGGATGTTATGCGTGTGTGTGTGTGTGTGTGTGTGTGTGTGTGTGTGTGTGTGTGTGTGTTGAGGTGCCCTACATTTGTTTCCAGTGTGTGTGTGTATGCATGCATACAGGTCTGGCATGTGGCTGGCCTACACAGGGCATTATTGACAGCTGCATACTGTACAAGGCAGGTGCCACAGTTCACAGTGTCCGGCCACGGCCATGTGACCTGTGCCTGCCAGGGGTTGCACAGGGACTACCAGGCAGAGGACCAGATTGGGTACTGTCTGATGACACATTTTCACTGAAACCATGTCCCTGTTTGACCATCCAGGACCATGTGCACATGGCCTGCTGTGTCCTGGTGTGGACTGCACAACACCAGCTGCACTGCTGCTGCTACCGCCACTATGGGAGTGGACATGTGCAGTAGCATGTTCATGTAGACCTTCAACAGGTGATGTAGCTGACCTACGTCCACATGCCCAACTCTTCACTCCCGCCAGATATTCCAGCACAGACATTCTACGCTCAAGGATTGACATGCCACAGTCAAGGACTCCCACCATGTCACCCAATTGTCTATCCATAACATTTGCAAGATGATGGTGAGCATTTGCAAGTGCCTGGATGTTGTCAGTTAATGAACAGACAGCAGCCCTCTGAAGCCTCAGACCTTCTCTGTTGTGCCATTCAGCATGTTCCTGTGCCTCCATTACAGCCCGAAACATGTGTCTGGTGACTCTAGCTGATGTGCTTTGTCTTGTAGGGGCATGTTTGCCAGTGGTCCTCCTACGAGCAGCACTGGGCACATGCCTGTGTGGGACATCACCAGTCTTTTGACTGGGATCATGGTGTGCAGGCACACCTTCCATAGTCTCCACTCTTCCCTGTTCCATGCTACTACCCATCAACTGTCCTTCCTTTATGGCCAGGGTGATGGGGTATGTGCAAGCAGGGGAACTGTGTGCGAGGATGGAAAGACAGGTGGAATGACAACCAATGACACAGATTCAGCCCCTGACAGTCCTGCCTGTGCCTCAATCATGCTATCATCATCACTGCTAGAGTCTGTGGGGACATTAAGATCAGGTGGACTACAGGACGGCAATGCACCTACATCAACACCTGTGAGGGGCAGACAAGAACTGTACATTACAAGTTAGACCAGACAGACACAGACACAGACAGACAGACACAGACACACACACACAGACACACACAGACACACACAGACACATACAGACACACACAGACAGACACAGACACACACAGACATAGACACAGACAGACAGACACAGACACACACAGACAGAGACAGACAGAGACAGACACACACAGACAGAGACAGACACACACAGACACACACAGACAAACACAGACACAGAGACACACACTCTACTTGCAGGTGATATGGCAGATGCTATTCAGCTTAGACAATTATAGTTTCAGCTTAGACAATTATAGTGCTAGTTATCATACATCCCTGAGTTGCACACAACAGCATGCATGTGTTATAGCAGACAGCATGCACCTTACACAATTATAGTGGTGGTTAGCATACATACCTGCATTGCACCATTTGTGTTAGTAGCCTATGCCCCATACCGGCAACACAATGCATGCACTTTGCACTGTTGCACCGCACTGCCATGATGTGTGCAACATACACCACATGTTAACAGACCATTTCTGACCTTGGTACAGATGCCACTGATGCTTTGTGTTGGGCACCGCCCCTATATGTGAGGACATGAGCCATAGAGTATGTAGACTGCATATTATGTTTGGCTGAGCCCTAGCTTGCATATCTCCCCCAAGCAGTTCATGTCTGTTCAACATTACTCTGCCTACCCCTGAGCTGAGTCTAGACATTGTGCATGTGGCTGTACACACATGTTTGACATGGCTGTCCCTACTTTGCAATGGTGCCACAGACCAGCACAGGTTTACAGTACACCGGCGTGCTGTGTGGCATATGGCCTTGGCAATCACATGTAGTATGACATGTCTTCTCTGACATGTTGAATGATATGCATACATGTGTAAGACAATGGTGTCCTTTTCAATCTACAGTACGGTAATGGTGTCCCAATGCAGGGACGTGTTATACTAACATAGGCCTTCAGCTGATGCAATGTTGTCTGTCCACCCTACAAATATGCAGGGACATACTGCACATTGAGCTGATGTGTATAGCCATTGCAGGGCATCATGTGGCTTCACAATGGCTATACAGTGTGAGATACTGAAATAGTTCATAGCCATGACTATGTTCACATACAATACATATCTAATGTGGAATGTGACCCACGTCACTGAGGTGTATACACACTAAACCCTAATGTTGAATGTGTGACACAGGTCACAGAAGGGTATACGGATGACACCCCTGCTCATTTGCAGCCATATTACTGATGCCTGGCAATGATGCCCACACATGGCTAACTTAGCAGTACTCTATGTCCTACATGCCATCTGTGTACCTCACACACGAGGAGCAGGCATGACAGTGATGTCTAACACCAGCAAGGTGAATGTACTGTATCTGTGGCTTGATGTGGTTGTATGTGTATGTTGTGCAACACATGTATGCATTTGGATACTGTATAGGTGAATGCTTTCAAGTCATGACACATTCAAGATGATCAAGACATGTTATGTCGTGGTTTCATGTTATGCCTACAGAAGTTCTGCACAGGCCTGTATGATGTTTAGTATTCACATCTGCAATATCACCATTACACAACGGCCATAGTTGTATTGTGTCGAGCCAATGTACAACAGGATGTACACACATGTACATCACTTCTACTGTGTGTTTTGCTTCATGTCTCTGGCCATCCTCCATGGCCATGTGTACCTATGTTCTGTCCAATGGTTGTGATGACCATCTTATTTCACATGTCAGTGTTATCCCATATGACATACACCCATAGATGTCATATGCTCCACTGAGGACAGGGTTATGCAGACAAAAGGTGGTATGCATGGGATGTGAGACATGTTTTGCAGGATAGCTGAGCAGTGTTGCAGTCAGCCCTCTACATGTCATGGACATGTCAGATAGTACATGACATTGTGTGATATTCATAGCAAGGGTATACTCCACATGGGTGTATCCTGTGGGATGGTCATACTCCAGCTCCAACACATTTAGAGTGTGTGCACACATATGCTCTCTGTACAGTACTCTTTGTATTCCCAACATGCAGAATGCTGATATGCAGTACCTGTCCCTACAATGGAACACACCTCCACCATTGTAGTCACTGTTGTCCACACATCTGGCAATCACAGTTTGGAAGGTTTAGTGTAGGTGTTTCATATAGTCCTCAATTGTTTCACATAGGTAAACACTGTGATGTATTGCAGGTCTGACCAGTGTCCATTAACAGGACCACCATACATTATTTGTATGTGTGTTATGGCAGATAACATGCAATTAATATATTCCGTGCATTATCAAGCCTGGTAAATAATAACAACCTCAGCTGACACAGGCTGATGTCACTGTAAAATGCCAGAGGTACCTAAACAGGAGTGTCACATCAGTAAGATCATTATACACACCTGTGTGATAGCCACAGGGTGCAATGTCCATGTTAGCACATAAGCCAGTACAATACACTGGACTATGGAGTATGCACATCTGTGCATACATAGAGTAGCGGACTATAGTATGTGGCATGTGTGCATTCATGCCCTGCATATGATGTTACATTACATATTGTACAGTAACTCATGTAACTATGTGAATTATAGTTGTGTTTTAAGTGCAGTAGTGACTTACCAGGCAACTCCAGGCTCAGTGGTTGAGAGACACCCACCTCCACAACACCAGCTAAAGCTTGTGGATGGAGGTCTGCAGGTGTCCCCAGGTTGGCCAGTAGCTCCTCAGTATGTGTGAGTGGGGGCTGGGTGAGTGGCCCCCCACCTGTTGCACCTTGTTCCCTGATGATTGCATTAGCATGCTGTTTCACCCATCTTATGAGGTCAGTGCAGTATCAGTGCACCTGCTGATAGGTGCAATTGTGACCACCAACATCATTTACCCTCCTGCAGAGTTCCCCCCACAGGGCATTCTGCTGCTTTGCATCATGTGGTACATGGCTGAAGAGCATTGTGTGGTTGTCGAGGAGGTATGGGACAAGGACCTCATCCTCCAAACAGCTGTATGCCGGCAGGCTGCTATGTGGCATACCTGGAAGACATAATGATGGAGACAGGTCACAGTAACTCACAGAGAAGTACAGCAGTACAGCTGAACATACATGTGTATCACATTTATTAAGATTACAAATATGTCTTTGCAATTCTACATGACACTAACACCACTGACATGTATAAGTCACACACATTTGACACTTACTGGTGATGTGATGTTATCACCATATATGTGTGTGTCATGTGATGACATTGCTCATACACCATGTGGATGTTGTCTTGATGTGGGCATGTCTGTTTGGCTGTACTGGTGTCTTTACCTATGTGTTCACATTAATGCAATCAGCCTTAATGCTGTGTATATGTCACATATATAGTCATACACAGCCATTAGGGGCATGACCTGTGACCCTGCAGACTTGTAAGCATGTATGTATGTTGCCATATACATCTACATGGCACTGTACAGCTGTGTAGCATCCTGCTATGTATTGCCTGTGTTGCACATGTGTAACACATGGGACAATAGCTAGGCTGGTGGTATTTGCAGGGTTGGATATCAACTATAACATGTATGGTCATAGTGATCGAGTAGGCTATATGCCCTGGGCCATTTATGAGCCTAGGCAGACAGGTTACCTAGCTGTAGGCAACAGACAGGTATGTTTCAGTGGCCAGTTCAAGCAGTGCCACAGAACTGATCCACAGGGATACAGATATATTTGGCATGCGGTCATCACACCATGTCACAGAGAGGGGCAATATGCAGCTTTGCTGGACAGGGATGCAAAGTATGGCAAGAGGATGTTAAGTGTATAGGACAGAGATCTGTCAGGCATGTTGTGATCCTTGTACTAGAAAGGTGGATGTCCATGAAGTATGTGTTTATTTGGGATCAGGATGTGTTAAGTGTAGCATGTCCAACACCTCTGGGTTGGACATGGCTTTATTCAAGGTAGACTGCATGCTACATAGTGCAGCTAGGGATTAGGAAGGGCAGTGTAGGCCACCTACACATGGGCAATAACCCTTAAAGGAAATATGTGATCTATTATGGGTCAAATGGGTGTTGAGTATGGCTGAGAAATTATCTCTATATTCCTGGATGGCACCCTGTCATGATTAGGGGTGCCACATACAACTACCTGTCTGGTGTGGTGAAGTAACTATCAAAGGAAAGTACTGTCCAGATGATTCCCATACACACAGTTGCCATTATGTTGACTGCTGCCTCGGTGGTAGTTAATGGGTACAGAGGTTGTAACATAGGGGATGACAATGCAATACTTAGCTGTCAGATTGTGGCCATACATCACACATCACACATCTGACACACTAAGGCCCTTCTGTATGTTGAACGCAGCACACACTGAGTCGACTATTGCACCAAGTTCATAGTCATTTGCAAACATCAATAGGCAGATGCCTTCTGTGTTAGTCTGTGTGGTATAGATAACAAAGAGGGGAAGTACCAGGAATGATCCCTGTATTACTGTGACTGGCACTGGTTTGATGTGCGTGTATTAGTCAGACACCTTCTGTAGTGTTGGTTCTGCCAGCAGTCCAGTTGCCAACCACTCCTGTGACATAGGAATATACACCTAGTTTACTGAGTGTAGCTGCAACACAGTATGGGTGATGGTGTCCTATGACCTGGCAAGGCTATGATATGCAGTGTGAATCAACCCTACTGTCATTTACATCTGTGCCGAGTACATCAAATATGTTGATCACGGTTCATGGCCGTACAGACCAGACTCAGCAGGGTACTTGTGCACACAAAATACCATCATACTGGGAGATTTCAACTACCCAAACATAGATTGGGTACATTATTCTAGCCCTAATACCCTAGCCCAAAGGTTCCTGGAATTCATAAATTAAAATGCACTGGAACAATTAGTCACCTCTCCCACTAGGGGAGATAATATACTAGACCTGATCATCACAAACATGGGGACAAAATGCTCCACACCGGAAGTATACCTCTCACTAGTGAGATCTGACCACAAACTAATCACCCTGGATATACATATCCCACCTCCACCCCCAGCACAAAAGACCACAGTGAAAAACTTCTCAAAGCAGACTTCACTCTTCTTAAGACTGAGATGGTATCCTTTAAGCCCACTGTGCCAGTGGATACCACATCCCTCAATGCCGAATCCTTCACAAATGCTTTCTATGGACATCTCCAAGAATGCATGGATCATGCAATCCCAAACAAATCCAAGTCCCTCTCCACCAAAGGTAAGTGTCCTGTCTGGTGGACCTCAGCCATAAACAAATTGTATAACAAAAGAAGGAAACTACTGCACATCAGAGCAAAATCCCATGAAGGGAAGACATCTCTGATCAACATTAGCAGAAAACTATGTTCTCTCATAAAAACATCCAAGGCCTACTTTGAGAGAAAAATTGCTAAGGACACTAAAGATAACTACAAAGCCTTCTTCAGCTATGTTAGAAACCTGGGCAGAAACCCTCAGATATGCTCAGAGTTGGTTCACAACAAAAAAAATACACTGAACCCACAGATATTGCCAACATTCTGGCTGACAGGTTCAGTGCAAATTTCTCCCCTCCTTCACCCCCAAAGAAGAAATATTTATCCCAGCTGAATGTAATCTCCTGTCATCTCAGATGTCCAAGTGAGAACCACCTAAACAAAGCAAAAACACAGCATCAATGGGACCTGACGGTATCCCGGGTTGCTTGTTACGTGAACTCCAAGAGGAGCTAAACCCACACATAAAACTGCTATTTAACCTTAGCCTTACTTCGGGATATGTACCTGAACACTGGCGTACAGCAACAGTGGTCCAACTCCACAAGGGGGGTGCCTCTACAGACCCTGGAAACTACTGCCCCATAAGCTTAACCAGCCTGGTCTGCAAAGCTATGGAAAGAATCATTATGGAACTCATAAACAGAGACATAGGGGACCTACAGACACTTGACCCCACCCAGTTCAGCCTTGTAAAGGGCAGATCCTGCCTTTTAAACCTGGTTGACTTTTTCGAAACAGTCACTAGAGCCATTGAAGAGGGCAAAGCAGTCCATACAGCATACCTGGACTTGGCTAAGGCCTTCGACACAATACCCCACTCAGGCATCATAGATAAGCTCAACAGCTTAAAAGTAAACCCTTACATCACTAGATGGGTTGCAAACTGGCTAAAGGACAGAACCCATAAAGTTAAATTCGCTGGAGCAATGTCAGACTCAAAGCCAGTCACAAGTGGTGTCCCACAGGGATCTGTCCTGGGACCCCTCTTGTTCGGCATTTATTTCTCAGATGTTAAAGCAAACATGGGAGGGCTGTGGCTGACAAAGTTCACAGATGACTGCAAACTAGGCGCCATAGTCGATACACCAGCAGACACACACATCCTACAAAAAGGCCTCACAGAAACGGACAACTGGTGCCGGAGTCACAGCCTTAAACTAAATGCCAAAAATGTATAGTCATCCCCTTTGGGAAAAACAAAGTACCCACAAATTATCAGATAGACAGCAACCCACTGAGTATGGAAAAAGTAATCAGAGACCTAGGGACCCAAGTCGACAGTGACCTCTCATTTGATACCCACGTTGCCAAAGTGGTTAGAAAAACATTCTACCTTGCACACCTCATCATGAAGGGATTCACATCCAGATCCAAGGATGTCATTGTACCCCTATATTCCTCCCTCATCAAACCCATGATTGAGTGCAATGCCCCATTTTGTATGTACCTCACCCGGCATTTGCAACAGCTGGAGAGACCACAAAAATACCTCACCAAGAGGATCTAGGGTCTCCAACATATGTCTTATTCAGCCAGACTAAAGAAACTTCAGCTCTATTCAGTAGCATACTGCCTGCTCAGAGGTGATCTCTGCCTGACGTACAAGGCCATGTCCAATCAGGATCTGATGGACATGCTCCACCTCAAAAAATCCAAGTCCATCAGGACCATGAGAGCTAAAGACTTAAACCTCGACACAAGTATGAATAGGACATGCTGAAGGGATAGATTCATAACCCAGAGGCTTCCCATGCTTTGGAATAAGATCCCAGTTCGTATTAGGCAGAGCCCCTCACTGACTCTCTTCAAGAGAAATCTTGATGAGTGGATGGGAGATCGTAAGTTTACCCCAGGGGGTCACATCTGTGTCACTGCTAGACAGGGCACAGTAAATACTATTATATAAGGGGACCTTCATTGTGTCACTACTAGACAGAGGCACAGTATTCTAAATTTATTCTGTACATTTTTTGTACCATTTCATGGGGTGGCAAAAGCCACATCACTATGGCTAGGCTTACAAATGCCCCAGGGCAGATAGCCTAGTACTATACTATAAAACTATAAAACTATGAAACTATGTCCCATTATCAATGGTGCCTCCCCCTTTGTGGGGTGTGATAACTGTTGCTGTGCAACATTTGGTCTGTACACAGCCTGACATGGAGTTATGATTGAGCATGATGTGTATGTGGATAGCTGACTGTTCTTACATTTGTGTAGTACACCCTGGGATGTTGGCAGGTCCCATGAAAGCTGTATGCATGGCTTTAGAGAGTGCAGCTTGTACCTGCATAATCATTAGTACAGGGGCCCTGTAGTGTACATGGATATATTACTGCATGTACCTGTTGGGGGGGGGGGGGTTGAGTGGGTTTAGGTTCTCCAAGACCCTATCTGGATGAATGGCTGCTATTTCTGTAGGTGCAGTACTTCCCATGCCATAATGTTGTGCAGCATGTCAGGTCTTGTCATTGCCATTATGATTAATGACACAGCTATGGAATGCTCTGTGCTTGGCCTCATAATATGTGGCTGATTAGTTTCACAGTAGCTTTGTGTGGTTATATATGATGTATCTGCATATTACTGAGGCTGACCAGAGATTCCTACACTCAAGTGTGCTCACTCTTGCAACAGTTACTACCTTCTGTGGTACATTTTAAAGCATGATACCACCAGTTTGCCTTCTTGTTTGTGTTGGGTTGAATCCTGGTTCTGTTTCAATGGCACAATCACTGCACATATGTGACTGCAAAGGTTCATTTGTGTAGGATTCAGCATTTGCACATGCATTGTCCATCTGCATGGGTGCCATGACAGTCACCACTCTGCTCTTAGGAAACATAACATTGGCATTGCAGACTAACTATGTGTAGCATACTGTTAGCCCTGTTTATGTGACTACTGTGATCCTGATCAGTGGGGTCAATGGAATCTAACATGCATTGAGCGCAGGTGTTAGTACATGAGAAGTCTTCCCAGTTCATAATGGAATAGTTGAGAATAGCCATTATTATGGTTCTGTCTCAGACCTAATCTTCCCCATTGCAGCACATTATAACAGTTGGGAAGTCCGCGGCCTGGTGGGTGATCTGTCTCAAGGTGCATTTTGAATTCCACTTTGGCACAAAGGTAGTTGCTCAGCATAATGCATTTGAAGTTATGCAAGTGCAACTAGCGTGGGGGTGTACATATCCTTCAGGAATATGGACATGCCTGCAGCCCGTGTGTTCCAATAAAGGATAATGGGCAAGAGGTGAGGTATGTGTTATAACATGGTCATGCAGGTGTGCTCTCCAGAGCATTGAAACATGTCTCAGCCGCTGCACAGAGAGGTTGACATATGTGTGCCCATATAGTGTTTCTGACATGTATCATTGTGTAGTGAGACCCGCAGTTTATTGCTTGGCTATCCCAGTAACAGCAGTGGACCTTCACTTGAACTCTGCATGATGAATGCACTATAGGGGAAACATGAGCCCTAGGCAGTACCTCCAGGTATTCTGCCACACAGTGGAAGAGACGCATATTGCTGGCCAACTCCTCCTATTTTCAGGGGAAGTGTATGTGCTCATTGGCATGTGATAACATGGCATCCAGGAACTGGTGTAGTACCCTGGATGCTGATGCCTGTGAGATCCCCATGATATCCCCAGTTGGTCTTTGAAAGGTACCTGTAGCTAGTATTCTCAGGTTTACACATACCTTCATATCCACTGGGTTGGGTTCCCCTCTGTTTGTTCTGGCTCTGAGGCATGGCTGGCACAGCTCCACAAGTTGCTGTAGGATGTCCCTGTCCACCCTGTAACACTCTACTATCTCCAGATCATGTAGCCCCTGGTAGGTTACCCTGGGTCTGAACACTCTCCTCCTCTGGTGCCCGAGGTGGTTGTGTGCATCATCTTCCACACCACCTTCAGTCTCCAACAAATGCTGGTGGATCAAAGCTATGGCAGCCCTTAACATGTACATAATAAAAGTTCCCTGTCTGTATACACCACTGGTGCAGAGTGTACAGGAATAACCAAATGTGTGTGAGGTGCTGTCACACTTTATAGTATTGTGCTATGGATGCTGCTGATGTCAGTTGGTGTGTATGAACTATTTGAGCTGCAGCGTGTCTTAATTATGGGTTTTACAATGAGTACTGCAAGTGTGGGGCCTTTACTGTGGAGATCTACTTGCCTGTCTTGATTAATCTCTTGCCCTTTAATTCCCTTTTAGACCTGGATCCCCTCCCATTATCAGGCATGCATCTACTTGCCATCTTTCTTGTTTTGTACTTTCCCTAACCAGTCATGGCAAAATGTGCCTTGTAGCTGATATATTGCATATCGGCTTTGTTCTGCTTTGACACTTTACTGTTTTCTTTGCAGTACAGCCTCTCCCCTTCCTTGTTTTGCAGGTAGCTGCTTGCAGCCTTGTTAGCTGTTGTCAATGGCCCACTGTAGGCTCCTAGGTGTTAATTAGTCATTTGTACTCCAATTTTATTGCTGCAGCAATTCCTAATTTCTTTCCTATAACCTTCCTGTTTCAGCAGCAGTGCGCGCCTCACATACCCGTTTACTGGGTTTACGAGCATTTTCATCTCCGTTCACATTCATACTCGTTTACCTTGTGTACTCTCAGTTAAGGATAGCTATGGCCAATTCAACACACCCCTATCCTGCAGCTTTTCCTAGCTAGGGGCAGACCGGTTTAGCAATGCTCCAATGTGCTTACAGCATTGGTGACACACCCCTCTCTTGATGTCATCTTTATCTCAAGGGAGCACCTCGGTTTTATAACACTAGGCTGTGAGGTGCATCCTTACACCAGCAGGGAATCAGAAATTCACTATTACTCCTCTCATTTGCATGGCATTGCCTACTAATTCCTAGCTACTGTGCATAACACTGTCACTGCCCCTTAGCAACCCTTACGCCATAAGTATGGTGTAGAATGCCTGCCATTGACTATTATGGGGAAATCATGATATGTGTTTCATTCCAGGTTTATTCTATATTTTTATATATTCCTTGCGATCCCCTTTGCGCATTGCTGCCCTGCACTTCCACGTCGCGATAGTGCGACTATAATATATATATATATATATATATATATATATATATATATATATATATATATATATATATATATATAAATTTAATTTTAATTTTATATTTTGTACATTTTTTTTATGCCAATGGCTATATATTTAGCCATTGGCATATATTAACATTATAATGCATATGTTTGGTCGGCTGTCATGGCTCCTATTTTATGTTTGCAAAAATGTAAACAGTTTTCTACGGTTTACATTTTTGCATGCTTACACTATGCCTGCACCACTTCCTGAATCGCTACATACCTTCATTTGCATGCTACACTGCTTCACATGGGGTGATTAGCATACAAGGCTTGGGAGTTGTGCGAGCATAGTGTACACAGGTAGTGCACATGAAAACAGCTCGTACCTCAATCACTCAGTGTGGCCATATTTGGTGTTAGAATGCTGACGCTACTCCAGCACCTGCGCAAGCTTCATAAATGCAAATCTCTTTTCTGTCTACATAACTTTTGTTTGGGTCACTACAGGATCAAAAGGTTGGGAAAAAAGCTGAAAAAATGCACTGTTACAGCATCTGTAACCTCATGAGTTCTGGGTGCATAGCAGCCCTCAACCCCCTAGCTTATTTTAATTATCACAGGGAAGTTTTGGTCAGTTATGGCGTGTTGAAAGGATGCAAGAAAAAAAAAACTGAAGACTGAATTTCTTTCCTTACTTGTAATTTTTGTTCAGGTCCTCAACTGATGAAAAAATTATTTAAAAAAAAAAAACTCTAAAATGCATTTCAGAGCATCTAGAAACATCAGGGTATCTGGAGGCCTACTAACCCCAGTACTCATTCAAGCCTATAGCAATTTTTGCATATTTCCAGTTCACGCCCATAGCTCTTTATGGCATCCAAAGCTTTTTTTGGTCTGGATTCATTGTCAGCAAATAGGATATCCTACAGTACAGAAAATAATCACTGTTGTTCACTCATTAGTGAGGGTATGGTGAAATATACAATGGTGGGAGACAGCAAAATTAATTGTCAGTATCCATTTATATCCATTTATATCACCCTATACCTGCTATATTGCTTGTTGACTGTTAATAATTATGAAGGTAAAAAATATTTCCATATACTTAATACTTCAAAAAACAAGTGACTGACAAACTGTTGCATGACATCATTTGAAACCTTAGATGCTGAAAAAGCAATCTTTCAAATTTAAACTCTAAGTTGGACATCTTGAGAAATAGTCAGTGTTGTTTATATTGCTAGTTATACAATTAAGCACATGTTTTCGCATTTCTCTAACTATCTGAATAACCACTCATAGAAGAATTTCTTGTTGTCATGTGAAAACATACATCTGGTTAAGAAAAAATGTTGTAATTTTATATGCTTAGGTTATACTGCTTCCATTTTGACAAATTGTTTATGAAAGTTTAGTAAAAAATTATAACTGAGTTTGCGTATTATAGCATTTGTGGAAAGATATGAATGCACTGACTATTATCACTGCAAGACATTCTTCTTCAAAGGCAAAGTAAACTTTATTGTCATTTAGAGCTACAAATGTGTAGCCTAAATGATATTTCCTGCATCAGCTCAATTCTTGAGATTACAAAGGAAAGAGGAATAAACATAAACAAAAATATTACTCCCAATGCACACAAGAAAGAGCAGAGACATTTACCAGCATTTATATTTAAAAAGATCTCAGTTAGAGCGTCTTCTTTGTGGCGACATGCGTGAATGGGCGTTCCTTCGCTGAAGGTTGTGCGTTAGGCCTGGCAAGCCAGTACATAAAAATCTACTGCCAATCATTAGCAGACCGGAGTTCCGCTGTGGCGACCCCTAACCGGGTAAAGCCGAAAGACACAAACAAAAAACTCTCCCCTGAGTTAAATTAATGGGTCTATTTTATATATTCGAAGTTTCAAAACTTCAAACTTCATATGCTCAACAACATATGAGCGAAGTTTGAAACATCAAAAATATAACAAAAAATTAAAAAAAAAACTTACCTCAATGCTCTGATGAGGGAGGCAAGCCCCCTGAACCCCCCCACACACCCCTTCTTAAATATACCAACTCTGAGATTGAGCTTCAGTGCAGAGAAGGGAAATTTTCCTATTCTGCGCTGTACAGAGCCATTGCTTTTCACCTTCGAACTTTTTAAAGTTTAATCATATGGTGTCGACCATATGACAGTCAAACTTTAAAACATTTGAATAATGAATAGGGACCCAAATTGACTATCCTATTAATGCAAACACACACTACAGATTGAGCAATGCCTGAGTTCTTTGTCTACTACTGCACTTGAGTGAGTTACATAATACTGACTATGGATATAATAAATAAGTATTGCACTTACTCGGTATATATGTAATCATATATTGCACAGATAAATAAAAAACTGATTTATGTGTCCATACCCAGTTCAATCCTGACCTCCGACTAATGCCTGTTTTGAGTTTGCATGTTCTCTCTATGTCTCCGTGGGGTTTCTCCCATGTCTGAAAAACATGCTGAGTGTTTCCATCTCAAAACTCACCAATGAATGGAGCTGTGGGCAGCAGCACAGACTCTACATAGTACCCAATAGGGGGAAGAGTTGTAAAAAGACCAACCGCTTTGGGCATCTATTGTGGTGCGCGGTATCCTCAAAGATAAGAGAACACGGATCACAAAGGGTAGTTACTGGTGATAAGTGGGTTAAGGACCTGGCCTACTCTCTGACCCACTCCAGGGAGCCATGCTAATGGTGGGAGGGGTATATGTGCCCCTATTGGCCAGTGTGTGCCCACCATAAAATGCCCAGCAGCCCTGGGTCAATAGGCTACTGGCTGGCTGGTGTCTACCTGGGTGAAAGCTGGACATAAAACCAACCGACCTGCCAAACATGAACTGAGAATTGCTGCGCTTAATGTAGGTTCACTGACAGGACACAGCTTAGAAGTGGATGACATGATGCGGAGGAGGCTGAGACGAGATAGAAGGGCAGTGCAACAAAGCCACTTGACTTGGGATCCAGACTCTACTACTCAGGTGGTGGACAGGCTAGAAATGGTGTAGGAATTGTGGTGAGACAGAGGCTTCAGAAATCAGTGAGGGATATCATCAGAATTAATGACAGACTCATGGCAATCAGACTCCAGTATAATGATAGGACAGTATTCATAATCTCAGCCTATGCCCCACAGCAGGGTTGTGATAGTGAGGAAAAGAGTGCATTCAGACAGCAGGACCTACTAGATAAAGCAGGACAACATAAATTGGTGTTGATAATGGGTGACTTAAATGCACATATTGGGATAGACAGAACAGGATATGAGGACTGCCTGGGTCCACATGGGTGGAGCAATTGGAATAAAGAAGGAGAAGCCATTCTAGACTTCTGTCTGGAGAGACAGTCACAAGATCATATACAAGAGTAGCCAACATGCAACTCAGGTAGACTTCCTCATAGTTAGGAAAAGGCACTGGGGTAGAATCCATGATTGCAAAGTCATCCCCAGTGAAACAGTCGGTTCACAGCATAAACCATAAACCCGTAGTTGCCACAATCAGCTGCAAGCAGTGGTCAGAGAAGGCTCTAAGGTTAACAGAGATCAGACTGAAGACCTGGAAGTTGACTGGAGAGAAAGTACAGCAGTTCAAGGAATTACTCAGGGCTCTAGCACCCCAAGAAGAGGAGGAAATGGGTGGAGTTGAAGAAGAGTGGCAGTGCCTAAAAACAGCATGTGTTAGGACTACAGAAAAGATATGTGGCCGAGCCAGGTATGGAAATAAGGTACATAAGGAAAGCTGGTGGTGGAATGCAGAAGTGCAGGAAGTAATCAAAAGAAAGAAGGAGTGCAGGAAGAAGTGGGAGATTGAAAAGACTGACCAAGCTAGGAAGGGTTGGCTAACAAAGAAACTAAGAAAGAAGTTGCAATAGCAAAGAATAGGGCATCAGAGGCACTCTATCAGCTTCTGGAAAGTGACTCAGTAAGGGGCACAAAGAAACTATACCAGGTTGCAAGGCAAAGACAGAAAGATAAAGAAGATAGTCAGACACCCTTTATAAGGGATTCCAGCAACAACCTGCTTACCAGCCCACAGGACATCAAAGGCAGATGGAAGGAGTATTTCCAGCAGCTTCTGAATGAGGAAAACCCCACAGAAGCAGTACTGCCCCAGAAACAGCCTACAATGAGAGTAGAAGAGGAGCCCAGCTTAGAAGAAGTAAGAGCAGCACTAAGGAAAATGAAGTCAGGGAAAGCAGCAGGCTCAGATGAGGTCACAGCAGATATGATAAAGATGCTGGGTGAGCTAGGGGAGAAATGGCTCCTGAGGGTACTAATTGCAGTGTGGAGAGAAAGGCATATCCCAGATGACTGGAGAATAAACATACTCATGCCAGTGTAGTAGAACAAAGGGGACATCCACAACTGTGGACAGTACAGAGGCATCAAACTCCTACCACATTGCATGAAAGTTCTGGAGAGGGTGATTGATAAACGGATACACAGAATAGTAGAATGTAAGATGGGAGATGAACAGTTCGGATTCAGATCAGGATGCAGCACAATTGACCCGATGTTTGCATTAAGACAGATACTTGAGAAGAAACTAGAAAGAGGAGAGAGTCAAACTGGGCTTTCCTAGACTTGGAGAAAGCATATGACAAGGTCCCAAGAAAGCTGATCTGGGCAGTACTGCGGTGGTTTGAAGTCCCAGAAACATTGGTAGAATTAGTACAGGCTATGTACAAGGACCCAGTGACTCAAGTGCGAACAGTGTTTGGCCTCACTGAGGGGTTCCCAGTGGGAGTGGATGTACACCAGGGTTCAGCTCTGAGCCCACTGCTGTTCATACTGGTAATGGACTACATCAGCAAACAGATTGTAGGGGTCAGAGCAACAAAGCTGCTGTATGCAGATGATGTGGCAGTACAGGCAGACTCTGATCTAGAACTTCAGCAAAGGATAGGAGAATGGAATGCAAATCTGAAGGCACATGGGATGAAACTAAGCACAGATAAGACAGTGGTAATGGCAGCAGATTGGGGAAATCAGAAGAAGCTGAGAATAGAGATAGATGGGAAGATAGTGGAACAGGTAAACAGCTTCAAGTATCTGGGAGGGGTGGTTGAGGAGAAGGGTAGTCTGAATGAAGAGGTCAAAGCTAGAATCAGAGGGGCTGCAGCCAACTGGCATAGAGTATCAGGTGTAGTATATGACAGAAGAATGCCAAAGAAGCTGAAAAGTAAGGTGTACAAGACAGTGGTGCGACCAGTACTACTGTATGGTACAGAAACCTGGGCAGTAAAGGCAGAACAGTTGAAGAAGCTAGAGGTGATGGAAATGAAGTGCCTGAGAAAGGTGGTAGGATGCACACTGCAGGACAGGTGAAGAAATGAGGACATAAGAGCAGAAGCCAAAGTAGCTCTGATTGTAGAAAAGATCAAAGAGAACAGATTACGATGGTATGGACACATGTGTAGAAAAGCAGAAGACAATCTGCTAAGGGAGATTTGGGACAGACAGGAAGAAGGTAAGAGGAAGCGAGGGTGTCCAGCAAAGAGGTGGATGGATTGTGTGAAAGAAGATCTGCGACAGTCAGGCATGAGTGTTGAAGAAGGCAGGAGAGTGGCACTGAATCGAGAGAGTTGGCGACAGTTAATATGATACCCCGACCCCATGTAAATGGGAAAAAGGGGATGATGATGATGATGATTATGTGTCCATGCCCCTGGGACTAGTGCCCCAGTTCAGAAGTCTAATCACTGTAGGTAGAAACTGTTATCGAATCATGTAGTCCTACAGCAGGTGCTGTGATATCTTCTGCCCAATGTCAGATGCTTAAACAGTCCATGCACAGGATGTGTGGTGTCCAGTATTATTTTGGTGGCCTTTTGGATGCTTCTTGCAGAATAAAGTTGTTGTATCGATGTAAGACTGGAACCTGTTAGCTTCCCTACAACCCTTGCCACTCTTTGTACCATCTACCTTTCTGTAACAGTGCAGCTTCCAAACCACACTGTGAAGTTGCAGGTGAGGATGCTCTCTAATGGACCTCTATAGAAGAAGTTGGGGAGAATATGAGAAGGAAGCCTAGTGTTCTTCAGCCTTCTTAAAAATTGGAGGCATTGGTAAGCTTTTTTGACCAGTTGTCAGGCATTTCCTGACTACGAGAGATGCTCTGATATGTGTACACCCAGGAATTTTGTACTCTTAACCCTCTCCACACTGTCACCATTGAACCTGAGCACTGAGTGGTTTGTTCTTCTGTTCCTGAAGTCAATGATAAACTTTCTGGTCTTGCTTACATTCAGGTGAAGGTTGGTCACCCTTGCACAAACTAATCAGAGATGCCACCTCCTCTCTGTACGCCCTTTTATCCTCCATTGTGATGAGCCTCACAACTGTGGTGTCATCAGCAAACCTGATGCTATGATTGGACTTGTGCTTAGCATAGCAGCCATGATAAAGATGGTGAATAACAGTGGGCTGAGAAAACATCACTGTGGAAACCTGGTATTAATTGTGACACACTTTGATGTGTTCTTACCTGAGCACACCCTCTGTGGTGTCTCAATCAGGAAGTCCAGGATCCAGTTACAGAGATGTTTACTGATTCCTAAATGTGCCAATTTTTCTATCAGCTGCATTGGTACCACCATATTAAATGCAGAGCTGAAGTCTATAAACAGCATCCTCACATAGCATTTCATAACAGTGGATGTCAGACCGACTGATCTGTAGATGTTAGGGCTGGAGGAAGTGGTTTTCTTAGGTAGTGGGATGATGTTAGTTTTCTTGTAGCATGAGGGTACTTTCACCATGGCAAGAGGTGTTAAATATTTCCTTGAGCACTGTGCATAGTTGATCAGCACAGCCTTTTAACATCTTGCCCAGTATGTTTTCTGGGCCAGCAGCCATCTTGGGTTCACTCTTATTAGTTCTCTTCTTACCTCCTCTGTGAGACTACTGCATCTTTCTCATTAGTGGGTAGCTTAAGTGAAAACCAATTGTTTCTTTCCTACCAAAGATGTTCAAACTGTCCAGGAATTTGATGCTATTCTCACACTGTGCTGACCTGATTTTGTAGTCAGTGATCTCCTGTATGCCTTTCCATAGTCTCCTTGCATCCTTCATGTCCTCAATGTGGCTCTGCACCTTTCTGCCATACCCCCTTAGCCTCCTTTATGTCTCTCCTCAGATAATCTCTTGCTACATTTATGGGTGCTTTGTCCTTAGCCCTGTAAGCTGTGTTTCTCTCCTTCAGAAACTCATATACCTTAGGGGTGAGCCATAGCTTCAGGTTAGCTTTAATAGTGATAATCTTGGTAGTCTTACTGATAACATTGCAATTTATATAGTTGCATTAGCTTTTATTGCTCACAAAATGTTTACCATTTTTATCTTATCCTTTTTGAGTTTACTTTTCAGAAAATGCTCAAGAATACAAAATGTGTACAGGCTGCTAGAAGTGACATTCCACGTGACATGGATGGTAAATTACATAATCATTTGACCAGACTCCCCTATGCACAAAACAAACACACCATTTAGGATAAGACAACCATTTATTAACCACAACATCTGATTAACAAAGATAAGATGACATAAATTGCAATAAATTCCATAAACTTGAATTTTGTGAATTACAACAAAACAAATACAGTAGGCAGCATTACCTGCTCACCTTCATCCAATTACCAAAAGTAGCATTAACCAATCTGCTCACTTATAACCAATTTCCATTAGAAGTAGCAAGATACCACTCAATACTAAACCAAAACCACACCATACTAACCTAAACCAACTAACAAAAGGGGGAACAGAAGAGGAGCTCATCACAGCCCCTCTTCCCTGCCTTCAGTTGTCTCATATAGCCTACAAAAACTACAACTGAGGGTCTGATTCACCACCCAATTGTCCAAACTGAAAACCACATTCATGTCCTTCATCCTATCGTGCCAAACCAGTGAAGCTGCCCAAATCAGCATCAACTCCAAAAAATGCCACATACCTCTTCCATTCTTTGGCCCAGTCCTCTGGCTACCGAGTCCTCCCACGGTGTCATTGAGAAAATGCCACTCATCCTGCATCACCCAAGCCTTCTACCAATATAAAGTACCAGAGAAATGGTCAAGAAATGTCACCCACAAACTCATATCTGCCCATGCCAGCCATACTAACCCATATCCAATGGTACTTGCTCTTCCTTCCTTGTAATAAGAATGCTACTGAACTACAAAAAGTCCAGCATGGACTAACTGCTCAGCATGCAAAGTTCAAAAGACCCAAAAGTTCCATAACATTTTGGAACGTTATCTTATCCTCAGACTGAAACCACCTAACCTTGTCCTTCAACCATTCCAACTTCTCTCTTGGTAGACAAAACAAACCTTAACCCACATCCACCCCCACATCTAAAAAACATAAAGCCATAACTGGTCCCTCCAGCTTCTTACCTGCAAGAAGAATCCCAGCCCAGTGCACAGGTGAATAACAACCTACATTCCTTCCTTAGCTGCTTCATAACCCTCACCTACCAACAGGAAGTCATCCAAATAGTGAACAGCCCTCTGACTATCCATTATTTGCTGCCATATCCAGGGAAGAGCAAAATTTCTCAAAGTAGCAGAAGCCACAGTGCAACCCATAGGCATGGCCTTATCAAAATAAAACTTGCCATTCACCACCATGCCCAATAACAGCCACTCTTCCTCCAGTACCAGCAACAAACAAAATGTCACCTCAATATCAACTTTAAGTAACATAGACTCCACCCCTAATCACTTCAACCACATAAAACAAGAACAGATATCTGACCTGAGAGCCCTCCTTGCAAATGGCATTAACAGATTCCTCTTGTGGGAAGGATAAGTGATGTAGCGTATGAAATTCCCCATGTGCCTTCTTGGGCATTAACCCTAAGGGGAAATATCTTAAAATTAACAAAAGCAGGGGAATTGAAGGGGCCCAATAACATGCCACCCCGCAATTCCTTGGTGATCAAGCTCCGCAAGATATCTTCCTTACCCTGAACCAAGTGCAAATTCTTACAAATCACCTCATCCCCGACTACCTCTGATTTGGTTGAAAACCCTGTCATGAAACTCCACCACCAAACCCTGAGCATCATAAACATTTAGAAAACCTTCCAAATAATGTCTTAATGCCTGAACTTTAATGGGTGAATGGGAAAGTTGTTATACCCCTTCTGGCCTTCAAAGGATACACCACTTATTTGTCCCCAAAAGGTACCCTGTCCTCTAATACCTAGCTATCCTTTCAGCCTGAGTGACCCCCCATCACTCATCATCACTAATTGTGGCTGGTCTCCCTCAAGACATCAACACTGTGCAGCCGCAGGACTCCAGCACAAATTAAACATATGTGCAAAAATCTGCATGGTGGCCAAACACACTTACCAGTATTAAACACCAAACAAACACCACTCTTCCCACCCTCAACTCTATTCAGCTTAGTTTGACCACTCACACTATCCAACATCACAGCCAACCAAATATCATGGTGTCTGACCCCCCCCCCCATTATAAGGATTGATCAACTGCCTTCCATTTGCAAAACCACTGATCATACCATAACCACGCATTACTAGGCTGCAACCTCTGTGCTTCCAGAATTGTCAAAAATATGCAAATAATGTCAAGACCTGCGAGTTGTCCTTTTCCAAACAGACCTCCATATAATAGGCAAAACTCAAAACCCAATTCTCCCATGTCCTAGCTCTAAACCTGCCAGTCCTATGCTGGCCCAATGCTGCCAGTGCTGCCAACAAATCTTTATTCCACACTCAGTCTACTTCCACTAGGCGCTGTACCCCAGCTGCATCAATCATCTCAAAAACATCAATATCTTCCCATTTCCAAATCTTTTCTTTCACTGAGCTAGGAATATGCAGGGAAAGAAAAAAACTCCCCCTTCACCCAACACCATTTACTGCACAGCTAACCAGTCTCCAGGCCATATTCCAAACTCAGAACCCACCTCCTGCTGAAGCAGCCCAGACACCAACACTCCCACTCCACAACAACAGGGGCCTCCATTCCTCACCCAGCCCCATAATATTGCCCTGCACCTGTTCAGCCCCTCTGAGTGGCTCTCAACTACCCAGAAATCTCATCTAATCCACCCTGAACTCTGCTTTCACTCCATAACCCACTTGTCTTTTCATTAGCATTACCTACCCCTGACACATTATCATTACCTGATGTCATGCTTGGATTCGCTCCTTCTGCAGAAACATCCTCATTGACCAAGTCAGTCACTGACTTCCTAGCATGCTTCCCTAGAGTGCTTGTTGCCTGCTTTGCTGCCTGCACCTGTCTCTTGCCATGGGTCCCATTAGCTACTTCCATTGAAGGTTGATCCCCTGCCACTGATTCCTTAAATACATTTTTTGCCTGGGCTATGACAGCCACCCATCTGTCTTGCAAGCTGTGGCTCACTGCCAACTACAAAGAAACCAGAACAGAAAAAGTGAGAAAATAAAGCAAAAAACATCTGTTGTATCCCCTTTTTAACAGCCCCTTTGACTGCCTACTAGAAATGAAGTATAAATAACTTGACTGCATTTATGATCACTGGCTCTTTAACTGACATACTGCAAAACAGCACTTACGCTGCTGAGTACAACCAACTTCTTTAAGCCATTCCCCTACCTTACTGCATACGTTTTTTGTTATATAATATGCCCTTGCAGGGTGCTAGCATTAAGCTGAGTAAGTATTCAAAGAATATGCAACAGCCTGTATGTCATACTGTCTCTTTCTTATAAGTCTCCCAACTCCCAAAACAAAAAGCCATACCCTATACTTTGTGTGTGCACAGTAAACTTAGACATAATACCAGTCCACTGTCTTGGATCATGAGCTGTGAGGTCTGATTGCACCTGAAAAGCAAGTTTCTCATACACACCTACATCACTTACAATCACCTCTAAAAAGCTGCTAACAAAATAGGTGAACAAAACCATCTTGACTCTTGAGGTAAATAAGGAAATAACCAGCCACCCTGTTCACTATCCTACCCCCACCATAAAAAATGCACATGTGGAACCATCTGCATTTTGCAAAAATCACCAAGGACCTAATCCTGGAAGAAAGTTCACCCCTCTCAACAAAAAAGGCTCCTCAATGTCAAACTAGACCACCAAGCACTCAGGGAGAATAAACTCAAAAATCTCCCACTAAGCAAAAATGGCAAACTTGATTAGAATGCATGGTGGTCATGCACTGGGAGTGGAAAATTCTAAGAGAATTTAATGCATGTCTTCCTAGGTAGGAGCTGGACCAGCAACAGAACCAAAAGATAAACATGCATGTGAAACAACCATCCTTCAAAACAACCTATGATGCATATGAGAAACCCCTTTCCTTAACATAAAGAAAACATCACAGAAACCATGAAAAAACAGACACCAAAACATGGTCCCAACCCACGTCCAATCACCAAACAATCCTATCATGAGGAATGCACAGAGAAAACCACAGCTGTTGTCACGAAAGGGAGATACTACCAGCCCAGCTATCTGGAATTTTATAAATAATTACATGTCATTTGAGAATATCAACGTGATTTATACAGAAGTGTGACAAAGGGAGATACTGCCAGCACAGCTATCTGGAATTTTGTAAATGGTTATGTGTCATTTATGAATAACAATATAATTCATATGCTTGTGTTACAAATGTATTAGAACTGTATGTCACATAAGATGGCTTGTGCAGACATGTGTGCCGAAGAAGTATCTTACAAAGTGCTGTTTAAAGATGTAACCACAGCATGCCCTACTGGATTAGAACAGAAATATAACTGCACTATTGTAACTGCTTAGATGTGTATATTTTAACAATGGAAACTGTAACACAGAGGTTAACTTCAGAAATATAGCTGAAATTAAATTACTTAATGGCCACTAATAAAAGGATGTTATCTTTTAATTTCAACACAGTAACGAACGCAATGTCTAGAACTGGAGGCTTGCTGTATTGTCTTGGAAGTGTTTTATTGTTTTATGACTTCCACCATTTGTCAAAGATCTAATATGTATTGTCACAAGTAGATGCTATATGCTACCAGTTGCATCAATGGTTGTTTTTCACCTGGGACAGAGTCAGATGACAAGAAATGATGTCATTCTGCAAGCTATCCTAGCAGTAATATTTGAGATATTAATTTAAGAACTGTTTGAGAGAGACTCAGTATTCTATAGTTTGTCTTTGACCTGACAACATTAAGATCCACTTACCACATCTGCCTTGCTGCTCTAATTAAGTGTACTAGGGTATAATAATTCTCTTAGATACAGTCAGGAATATAGCAAAGCTTAGCTTAGATGTTTTTATTTATTTATTTGAGACTGTCCTGCAATGTTGTTTTAAATATTTCCTGTGGTTTTGAACTCTGATGTTACTGAGATTATATACTGAATATTTCCTTGTTCTTTTATTATTTATTGAATAAATGTAAGCCTTACATTGTGGCTGATATTTGTGAGACATATTTAAGTTCTGAGAGTACTTGCATATTTATTTGGTGACACTGTGAGTCACTCCTAATAGCCTTGCTCTAGGTCAAACTACCATTTGTATTAATAATAACATTACACAGTAAGACTGGATACCTTTTGTTAAGGGCCTTAAAGTAGGTGATAAGGAGCTTGCTGGTGGCAGTAAAAACTACCTTATAGTCTGGGCAGAAGGGGACATAGCTAGTACACCTGTGCCAGCCTTTCCTAGGTGAGTGTGTGTGAGGGTATAAATCAAACCTCAAAGTGTGTGTATGTGTCAGCTACTTGGACAGGAACACAGAACACTGGTTGGACACAGAGGGTTCTGGAGGTCTTGGTTTGGCCACTTAGCTGAGATCTCAACAATATAGTTGTGCCGATAGGGAGCCTTAGTGGAGATCTGGAGAAAGGGGAAGAAACAAGCCCCAAACTGGCTGTGGTCTCTGTGTGCTATTAAGGGAAACTGCACTTGATGCAATGAGCTGCATCTGGAAATACTGTGTGTACTTGTCATCCTCCCAATGTACATCCCCCACTGGTGCCAGTGATGAGGATTGAGGCTCCTTGATTAATGGCCAGTGGTGGAGCACCACAGCTGTGTCTCCAGCCCCAGCTGTACAAAGGCATGCATATGCTCCACAACCCGACATGAATGTATAACAATCTATGCAGAATGCAATGCTTCACCAACAAAACTGCACCATCTTCACTGACACAACCAACAACCTTTCTCTTCACTCAGCTTAAAGCGCTGCTTATCGTAAACAGCCAAAAGTCAAAGACCACCATGCCAACAAACGGCCACCTGAGGCACGGTCTTGAAAAAAATAAAAACTGCAATACACCATTATATTTAACCACATGTGCCACCACTTCACAAACAAAATTAAACCCTGAAGCTTATGTGTGACAACAAAGTCTCTACTCCCACTATGTTGCAAAAGCATGGAGCTCTCTCTCTCCCACTTACTCTGAGAACTACTACTAACCTACCTTCCTTTAAAACTGTACTGAAACAATGCAGGATCAACTCCTGGCTGTGTCATTGCTCTGATCCAGGATAATCTCTTCTGATCAGACCTAACTGCAACTCTTGTTCACTCTCTCTACAACTGTACACTATTCATTCTGTATCATTTATTTGCACATCAATATCAATTACTTGAATAGTTAACCTTCTGCCACATTTCAAATGTACCTGCTTACCTATAACTCAGATAATTTGTAGCTATCTGTATAAAGTTTTATTTTTACACCTCTGTATGCACTTGTAAAGCATGCAATTTTTATGTTACCTATATAAAGATTGTACATGTCTGTATGTAACTGGAGCGTTTCTCCCCAGACCTCCACTGAAAATGGGTTCTTTCTGACCCAGTCGGACTTTCCCAATAAACAAATGTCAAATAAATAAATAAAATAAATAAATCAGAGAAAGGATCATTCACTCATGAGAATGGAAATAGCTCCTAAGACCATCAAAACTGCATACACCAGCCTTAGCCGACAGAAACCACACCGAACCAAATCACCAGCATCCAAAGGTTGCCCTGTCTCAATAAAACTCAGCATTAATGCATATAGGCCACCACACCCTGAGTGAGAAGAAAAAAAATTGCATGACTCCTCTACTCGCAGGCACACCCTGCTAAATCTGAAACCTACCTGCAATCCACTACCTACACTTGGATGTCTTGGGCATAGGCTTGCTACCTCAGCTAGCCCACAAATAATCTGCCCCCCCCCCAAGAAAACTGTGCTGTATGAATCATCAGACTCCTCCCTTCCCCTTATCTCACTTTCTGTCTACTTTCCTTTCACTTCACATAGTTGGCTCTTAATTCCCCATCACTTTCTGCCTAAACCCCAACTCATCCAGACAATTCACCTGCCCACATCCTGCTGTGTCTCTGGACAAATTAGTTTGTGTCCAAGCCACATTTACAAAATTAGACCCAGTCTGACAAAGTGGCATTAATTCATTGTTTCACATAATATGCTTTTATACTATTGAGCTTTCCTATATAATGTTCACTTTATGACTCACTTAAGACAAATGCTGTTTTGTAAATGATGTAGAAAAAAAGCTTGCAAACACAGTCAGTACATTAGTTTGTTCTGATCTTGTGTAAAGCATTTCTGAAAAATAAATTACCAAACATGATTTGTGGAAATATTCAAAATGTAGGGTTACCACCTGTCCCTCTTTACGGGGGACAGTCCCTCTGGACAGTTGTGTCCTGTGGAAAAAAACTAAAACAAATGTCAAATGTCCTGAGATTTTAGCCAGGACAAAATATATTTCCTAAGTTTTCATGGCTATTTTGCGTCTGAAACACCTTTGTACGAAATAGCATAAGCAACAAAATGTTACAATACTAAGCTTTTATTTTGGCAAAAAAATGAATTCCTGTCCTTTGTACTGGTTGTTGACTATGTTTTGTCCTGCAAAATATCAGATTACTACAAGAAATATCCCACTTAAAGCATTTGAAAAGGTAGCAAACCTTTCAAAAATTGCTATAGTAATATGCCCCTGCAGTGAATACCTACTAACCAGATGCCATATCCGTTAAGGGACACTTTAGAGTCAAGGCTGCCAGCTGAGTTCCTGGCCAGAGGCGGAATGAGGAGAAAAACACGGTGTGACGGGATAATATTTTACAAACCAGTGACTGTTTATACCAATTAACTGTAATAAACAGATATATTAAAACTTGTATCAACGTCACGTTTGGTGCGGTGAGTCACACCTTCTTAAGAATCTCATGGTGCTTCATTAGTACTCAGGGAAAACATGGGAAGTGAACAGTACATAAATGGAAGCATTTTCTACAGCCTCTCCAGAGCTGGTTTCGTGCATCCAAGAGGTAAGTTTCAGTTGCCCCGCTTTAAAAAAATGAAATACTGATCTGTGTCCATACTTATAGCCTTAACACAATAAATCAAGTCTGCTCCACATGTGCTTCCAACATCAGGAATAGAACCAAGTGCCAGCTTCTCCTGTCTTGCCTTAGCCGTGGTTACGTTTGTTCATGAAGTACGCCAACTTGTAAACATCGTTGACCTTCTGTAAAACTGCAAAACTGCGCATCCATAGCTGCCACCTTCCATCTCTAATTTAGGGTTACCGCCTAACCCTCTTTGTGAGGAGCACCTCTTCTTTGGGCAGTTGTGTCCTGCGGGGGGGAAAAAACTAAGAAATAGCAAATGTCCTGAGATATTAGGATAAAAATACTTTCCGATTTTTCTTAAGAGTTGCATAAAAGAGGTGTATTTGAACCACCGAAATGTTACATGAAACAGAAAGAGCGACGTAAATGCTGCAAGCGTAATATTTTATTTTGGCCATCGGTTTATCATTATCATTGGTCATGGGTATGTTTTGTCTTGCAAATCCTCACATTTGTACAGAAAAGTCCCAATATGGACTTTTGAAAATATCGCAAACCTATCATACTGAGGAAAATTACCCTTCATAATGTGGACAAAATGTGGAACACGTACCAATAGAAAGAATAACTTTAGGAAGCGTATAGAATGATTAAAATGTGGTTTACGTTTCTTAAAAAAATATTTTGCTAAAGTTATAGGACCCGGTATTATTTACTATGTCAATTAAAATGAATCTTTACACTGAATTAGGGTCGCTACCTTTTCAAATGCCAAAGTGGGAGATTTTTTTGTAAAAACGTGAAATTATGTTGGACAAAACATACCCACAGCCAGTGCAGAGGACAGAACTTCACTTTTTTGCCAAAATAAAAGATTATTCTTGTAGTATTTGAATTATTTATGCTATCTCATGCAATGTTTAGGTGTTTCATATACAAAATAACTGTTTTATGCAACTATTACAGAAAACTTATGAATTATTTTTGTTGTAAAATCTCAGGACATTTGCCATTTTTTCATTGTTTTCGCAGGACACAACTGCCCAAAGAAGGACAGGTGGTAACCCTGCAGAATGTGTGAAAAAAATTCAGTGTGGAACGGGGAAGAACCTGGGCTTTTTCAATGACTCATGCGGTTGATAATGAAGTGCACTTAGGCGGTAGGTAGCACATCATTATCCATGAATTCAGCTGCACTTCTAACCTCTGAAAGGAATTAGGGTAAAGTCCTAAACCGAGGCCCTTATAAATATTAGGTTTCCAAAATAAGCAACTCTTTCAGCCTCTCAGAATCAGAGGCATGGCCAACAGTAATACGGGTTAAATGCTTCAATCCTATTTATTTACTAAAGCTATTAGTTGTAACGAATGTATGAGACACTTTCAGCGTGGAACATACAGGACTTTTTGACTCTGGGAATGCGGACTGCTCCTTACAATGAGGTGCACTTTAATAGCCAATGAGGTATATCCGAGGCGTGATTATTGCTAATTGAAAACTAATCTGTTACAAATGACTTGAAATGTTTAAAGAGTGACGAACATGCACTCTTGCGCATTTGTGAAGCGCAACATGGGTACGTGCGTATTACCGCTTTCAGAATTCGCAGAGTTATGGCCAAATGAGTGAACCTGCGTTGTTTTGTTTCCCACCAATACTATTATTATACAAGTATAAACAATTTTTAAAAATAAGCATTTTAGCATGTTTAATCCTGCCTCGTTAAATATTTCATTTTTTGTACATCATCACCATGATTTGTACCTTTGCGAAATTAAAAAAAAAAGTAGCCCCGTAGGGACTTGTTTAATTAATAAACAATGTTCTAAATAAGACATTTCTATTTCCGTTGTTTTAGCTTTGAGCAAGTCTCTCTCAAGTTGTAAAACAAAATTTTACACTGAACAAAAGTGATTATTTCTTTAGTCTCAAGAGTGTCTTTTGAAGTGCAATCTGACGTAGGGTTGCCACCTTTTCACATGCCCAAAGTGGGACATTTTTGGTACAAACGTCAGATTTTGTAGGCCAAAACATGCCCACGGCCAGTACAAAGGACAGAACTTCACTTTTTTGCCTAAATAAAAGCTTATTCTTGTAGCATTTTAGTTGCTTATTCTGTTTCTTATAACATTTAGGTGTTTCAGACACAAAATAACTGTTTTATGCATCTATTACATAAAATATAGGAAATAATTTTGCCCTAAAATCTCAGGACATTTGCCATTTTTACAATTTTTTTGCAGGACACAACTGCCCAAAGAGGGACTGTCCCTCGCAAAGTGGGACAGGTGGTAACACTAATCTGACGTTGTTGGAAGTCCTCTGAATGGGTTGCCCTGCCAGCAAGTAAAATGTTGATGCTCAGTTCTGCAGACTCAGCAACAGTGTTATCATCTCCATTTATTCCTTGTTTGTTCTGAGTTATTTTACCCAGAACGTATGGGGAACGTATGACGGATATGCAAGTTTGAAAAGAAGCTGCAGTGCTGTCTGAAATACCGATAGCTGGGTTATAAGACCGAAAAGATTTATTGCACCGCACGATGTTTTTAAAATAAATGAATGCCAATATTAAGTGATTACAATTCGCTGTATTTTCTGAAAGTATCATCAGTTTCAGATGGGACACAGCAACGTTCAGAATGAAAACCTGGGAAATTCCAAAACAATCAAAAATATGTGAGAGGTATACGAATAAGTGAACAAGACTG
Source organism: Protopterus annectens (assembly GCF_019279795.1). Lineage (NCBI taxonomy): Eukaryota > Metazoa > Chordata > Ceratodontiformes > Protopteridae > Protopterus > Protopterus annectens. The sequence goes on from NC_056743.1 coordinate 1,682,385,266, forward strand.
AATTAAATAGATCGACACCCGACTGTGCGTGCATGTAATAATTGCGATTATTTGTATAGATTTGTAGACCACAACCACAAACTCCACTCCCCCAAAACATGGTCTGATTTTATGAGCGAGGGAGTAAAAGCCTGAAATTAGATATGTCTTGGAAAATAAGGGACAGCTAAAAAACAAGAGTGAGAAACTGATTCAATAAAATGGTGACAACAAGAAAAGCTTAGTCGCGTCACTAGAGTACACATGCCATGACCGCAGCACTTCAACACTTTCTGTTTTATGAATCCTCTTAATAGATGTCATGACTAGAATCAGCAAATCCACTAACGTTTGAGAATAAGCAATAATTAAATATGCAAAGGAAATAGAAACGTTTCCCATGCATTGCAGCAGTTTTCTGTGGCTTCTTCTATGTATATACAATAAATAACACCTCTCAACTGTACAGATTTTCGCAGAATGTTCAGATTTTTTCTTCATATTTCTCGTCCCTTTCTCATAAAATTATGTTTTTTTCTGGCAAATCATTAAGAATTGAAGTTAGACAGATATCTGAGTTCCAGACTTCATACCCGTCAATACATTCATGTTAATGCAATATATATATATACACATGGGTCTACTTTGAAAAATCTAAAACCCATACATTGGCACCAGAACATCTAAAACACAAAACATCTAAAACCCATAACATCCAATTTCATAACATCTAACACTACAAATCACAAGAAAATAACATCCCCTCCACATATAACAACACCAAACTACCAAACACACTTTTTACTACATTTCTGCCCCCCTGCACCCCCCCATATGGGGGGGCTCTGTCCCCCACATCCCCCATAAATTAAATATATCTGTCCCACAAGCCATTCCGTTGATGTTGCAGGAGAGGTTTACATCCTTAGATCAAGGGAAAAAGTTAATTTCCTAACCCCACTGTATCAAGCCCCTCCCCCTGCAGAAACATAGTAAAAAGTGTGTTTGGTAGTTTGGTGTCATTATATGTTGTTATATGTGGAGGGGCTGTTTTTTCATGTGATTTGCACTGTTAGATGTTATGAAATTCATTGCTATGGGTTTTAGATGTTCTGATCTCAATGTTATAAAATTAGATGTTATGGGTTTTAGATGTTTCAAGGGGGACCCATACGCGAGCGCACACACACACACCCACACACACACACGTGTATATATATATATATATATATATATATATATATATATGTCTGCATCTCTATCTCTCTCAATATATATGTGTGTGTGTGCGTGTGTGTATAATATTTATCTATCTCTCTCTCTCTCTCTCTCTCTCTCTCTCTATATATATATATATATATATATATATATATATTATTTGTATATTTCCAAGAGGGCATGAAAGAGTTTTGTTTCTCACATCTCAGTCTAGATCCCTTTGCATCATTTTGTGTGTGTGCACACGTGTGTGCATATATCTAGATCTATATCTATTTATATTTATTTATTTATTATTTATTGACATTTCATTACCAGGAAAATCCGACTGGGTAGGAACCCATTCAGTAGAGGTCTGGGGAGAAAAACATCCAAATTATTACGCAACATATTAAGAACAATAATTTTACAGTTTTTAAAAATAATAAAAAAAACAACTACACTTTAAATAATTACACCAAGTTAGACATATTATGAAAACATTGGTTAAGAATAGATACAGGTTATATGAGAGTGATTTAATGTTTACAGAAAGTTTATATATACACATATGTTATTTACTGTTTGCATGTCTCTTGGTTTCAATCACATTTTAAGGAGGGAATTAAGAGTCTCATTATTTCTCACATATGTAAATATAAATCACACTTTGCATTGTTAAGTGTATCACCTGTAGGTTCATAGTTAAGTACTAGGCTAGCTGCCCTTGCTGGCTGTTTTACGACTAACCAATTTTCCTTATTGTACTCAAATTAACCTGTCACATTTGTTTAGAGATTGGCCTTAACTATCCCATGATTGATAATTATATATTACCCATAATGAAAACCAAGAGTGAGAAGGACACACTGAAAAAACAATCAGTAAAAACTAAATGAAAACTCCAGCCAAGCTAGACCTTCCAATGAGTGACCTCCCAAACTTCCTGTAACAGAGGCACATGGGATATATGCAAATGACCCTTATGCATATCAGGTGTTTCAGCTATATGGCAATTCTGATTGCCCATGACTTTTCCATTTGAAGTCATTTTAATGGACAATTTCAGGCCAATAAAACCAAATCCCACTAGCTATGGATATGCATATTTCGGCCTTGTTATGAACTCTTCAGCACAGCACAAACAGAGTGTTTGACTAAGCATATGATGTCCATTATCATTAGGGTGACTGCAAAATATCCCAACTAACAAATTAAAACAAAGAATGAGAAGATTACACTGAAAAACCAATCAGTAAAAACTAAATGAAAACTCCAGCTAAGCTAGAACTTACAATGAGTGACCTCCCAAACTTCCTGTAACAGAGACACATGGGATATATGCAAATGACCCTTATGAACATAAGGTGTTTCAACTATATGGTGATTCTGATTGCCCATGACATTTACGTTTGAAGTCTAAGTGGCATCATACCATAGATAATTTGTCCATTAGTAGTACAGGGGACAGTCTGGGATAAATATTCTGTTTCACATTCACGGATCCAAGCTGTGCTTAAATATGGACAGGGATGAACTTTGTTTTATGTAGATCGTGAGTCTGTTCCAGAGCAGCAGTATCCTGTGTTTGATATACCTGTCCCACAAGCCATTATGTTGCAGGAGAGGTATACATCATTAGATCAAGTATTTATGATGCCATTTGACTTGGTGATATGTAGTAAATCTATTGGTTTTGGGTCAGAGGATGCCTTCTATGCCAGGCACAGGTCAGCTCTGAGCAATCAGTAAGATATGGAGTATAATGACAAGGCTTTGAGTTGGCCCATGTAGGCCATGATGTTTAGACCTTGTATCCTTTTAATAAAGTATCTGTTCAGTTATTGCATGTGTCTGGACAGATATATGGCAAAGGGGGCATTGTATTCAATGACTGGCCCAATGAGGGCTGAGTAAAGGTGACAGACATCCCAACAGCTAGACACATTTCCTTTGATTGTAAGCTGTACAGTAAGTTAGGTAAAAGTTCACATAAGTTCCCAAATCCCAAAAACTTGCTGTAGTTCCCGGATAAACAACAAAATCTCCAAACTGATGAAAAAAGAAGAAACAGTTCCGCTTAGGCTGCAAAGCTCGCCGCTCTTTATTGAACTTAAACGTTAATCTATATCCAATGTTTTTCATTTAAAACAATGTTTAAACTTCTTCAGAAACTGGCAAATATCCATCTAATATTAACCTCTTACTTATATAGGAAGCAGTTAAAATTGCCCGCCAAAATTCTTAAAGTGAAACTACTACTTTAAAACTCCGCTTATGGACTCCATGTAAAACACTCTCAAAAGATATAATATTTGAATTATTTTAAAATCTGAATAAAATCTATTATAAAATCTTTAGTATTTAAATTTTTGATATTTAATATTTACATTTTCCTAGATTTATTAAGTATTATTTAAACTTTATTTAACTTTTTGTCTTTTTAATATGTATATCAATATATTGTCCACAAATACATTCAGAAACTTTCCTACATTTTTAATGTACATTTTTACTAGTTAATAAAAATGATAATAAAAAAAAAATTGTTGAAATATGGTAATCAAAAATTTATATTATGCAACGACTTGGAACCTGATCACTTATTACTTAACTTTCAAAGTTCATTCATTACTAAAATTAGGCAGTTTTATATATATATATATATATATATATATATATATATATATATATGTGAACTCAAGTGTTCACTCATATAAAATGATGATTAAATATAAATCAATTTTAATTTAAATAGTTGTTTCCTGTGCGTGATTGTACATGAAACAAAACAGAACAGGTGCGCATCCAAACCAACTAAATAAGTGTTTATTTACATTTTTAATTTAAGATACTTTATGCCGTTATTGAAATTTATCTTAAATTTAATTGAATAATATTGAATTATATTGAATTAATATATTGTAACAGTGTCAGCTTTCTAATATTCTATATGAATATATTATAAGAATTATTATTATATAAGCGTGACTATCTTTCTAAACTTCTCAATTTTAAAAGGCTCATTATTGAACATTTTTCATTTAAGCCTGGATAAGTGAACGCATTTAGTTTAATTTGCCATAAAAGTTCACTTTTTTCTAATAATATATTGAATGGACCACCTCTCATTTCTTGTTTAAGTTGATAAATAACCTCAAAACAAAATTTATGATGGGGGTATTCCATCACATGTCTTGCTAAAGCATTGTCTTCTTTTTGTAGGTTTATGCTTCTCAAATGCTTGTAAACTTGATCCCTTAACCTCCGCCCTGTTTTTCCAATATAGAAGCGAGGGCAACATTGGCATGAGGCTAGGTACACCACTCCTTTGGTATTACAATAAAATTTCCCTTTTATGTGAACTTTGTGTCCATTAATGGTTGCTGATATTCCTGAAGACATATGCATGCAATAAGGGCAATTTCTACATTGGCTCATTCCTCTGTTCATTATTGGTGTTTTGTTATTTTGATGCTTTTGCAAGATGTTTTTAAGTTTGAAGCCCTTCTTGCATACAATTTTGGGCGTGGTGCCTAATTTGCAAGTCAGTGTATAATCATCATTAAGAATGTTCCAATTTTTCAATATGATCTCCTTAATACTATTAAAATCTATAGAGAATCTTAATATACATGCTAAATTGTCACTTTCCTTATTTAGTTCTCCTGTTGCAATTGTTAGCCCATATTGCATATTTTGGCTTCCTTGTCTTGAAATAGCATTACATTTCTGCTTTAATATGGGATTGAAATGACCCTCTTGTCTTTTTGTTTTAACTTCTTCTAATATGGGATCCAAAAAGCTAGAGGGATATTTCCTATTGATAAACATTTGTTTTAAAAATGAACATTCTTGATCAAATTCTGAGTCAGTTGTGATCATCCGTGCTGCTCTGACGAGCTGTCCTTTTACCACCAATTTTTTCTGGTGTATTGGATGTTCACTGGAGAAGTGCAAAAATTTATTAGAATAGGTTGGTTTCCTAAAAATATTTGCTTTGTAACATTGTTTGGATCTATTCTTACTCAACTTGATAGCTAAGTAAGCAATGGAATCTTCATTGAAAGTATGGGTGAATCGTAAGAAATTTGTGCTCTCATTGAATAGATTTACAATATCTGTTGCTTGTTCTTCATCTCCTTGAAATATAATTAATATATCATCTTTGAATCTAGCATAGAGGGTTATTTTGTCCTTCATTACGGTATTGTTGAAGATGAAATTCTTCTCCCAAGGGGACATTACTAGATTCGCAAAACTTGATCCACATGGGGATCCCATCGCAATTCCTTTCCTTTGTTCATAGAATTGCTTATCAAATAAGATGAAGTTATAGGACAAAATTATATCCAACAATTCTCCAATGAGAGTTATTTCCTCTGATCCTGCATTTTTATTACGCATGTTTTCTAATACCCATTCAATACCTTGTTGATGGGGGATACTAGTATAAAGTTCCTTCACATCTATTGAGATAAAGTTATTTTCTTGCTGATATTTCAAATTATTGATTTTCTCCAAAAAATTCCATGAATCCTTGATTATCCATTCATCCTTAACTACAAATTTCTTGAGTATCAGATCTACATACTTGGCACACGCATATGTAGACGAATTCCTACCATCCACTATTGGTCTAAAAGGTGGATTCTGGATGTCTTTGTGGATTTTTGGAACTCCAAATATTGTTGGTACTTTTGGGGCTTCTATCATTAAGTAATTGAATAAATGTATATCAATTCTCGCCTCTATGAAGAATTCATTCAGCAAACTTTTAATAAATTGATTTGCTTTGTTATATTCATTTAATGATGATTCCTTATATACATCTGATCTTAGGTGATCGGTTAGTTTGTTGTTATAATCCATTGTGTCCATTATCACCAATCCTCCCCCTTTATCTGGGTTCATGATTCTGACCTCAGCTTGCGTTAATAACTTGAGATTATCTCTCTCGTCTTTGGTTAGATTATAAGAATATTTTTTCTTTTTCTGCTGCAATTGTCTTAAATCAATTTCACACATTTTCTCAAATGTGTGAAGCGTGTTATGTAATGGTGGATTAAAACAACTGGCTACTCTCAATGGATCATTTACTGGATTCTGATTACCCAACAGTTGTTTGAGATTCAGTTTCCTTGTAAATAATTTAATATCACAAATAGTGTGGGCTATATTCATTTTTTTAGAAGGTACAGAGGTTGATCCTTTTGCTAATATATTAGCTAGTTGTGTAGTAACTGCAAATGATGACAAATTAAATACTGTGAAGTCTTGCTGCGTGTTTTTGACTAGTGTCATTCCAATTGTTTCTTCATCAGTTGTTATCTCCTGTGATTGTGACTTTTCTCCTGTTCCATTGCTTTCTTTGGTTTTGTCATGGAAAACCCTGTTCAGGGTTGGATGCAGATGAATGTTGATTATTATTTCCATTATTATTGATATTGTTGTCCTGGTTGTTATTATTATTATTATGTTGCTTAATTCTATCACCTATCCTTATATTTTCTTCTTGTAGCTCGTCTGTCTGAGCATTCATATGCATGCCTTGTTCTTGTGAATCTGCTTCAGGTATCGTAACTGAATCATGACTAACTGTTTCATCTATGTGATTATTAAATGGATGGTGGTTCTCCTGCGCATTTACCTTTGGTGGCAAGGGATATGCCACACCTGTTTTATATCGAGCTTGATCTCTCTGCAATTTTTTAACCTTATTGACCCTTATCCTTTGTAGATGTTGCTCAATACTTTTGAAACATCTTTGATAGTCATACTTATATCTTAAAAAATCTGCATGTTGTTTTATTTGTTTATCTAGACTTTCTATTTCAGGTTCCAGATCTTTCATAGTTAAAGTGTAATGTTTTACCATTGTCTCCAGTAATTGCATGCCATTATGGTTGAATAGTTTAATCAGGTCCTGATGAAATGAAGAACCTGGTATTAAACCTGTAGGGTATCTCCATGTTCTGAGTCCCTTAGGGACTATTTCCAATTTCAGACATTCGTGAAAATATTCCATTTCTAAACCTAATTTTTTATATTTTAGCATCTTTGAATCCAATGCATTCAAAAGTTCTGAAACAGGCGCCTCTCATTCATTTTCTTGTACTGTTCTATTAATTAAAGTATAAATTTCCCATAGACCTGTTGGTGCCATAAGCCAGTCTTTCAAATTGACCATTGAATTATTTAGTACAGGCTCAGCGTTTGGTGGGTTACTGTTAGATGCTGCATTATTTTCTGTGTTGACAGTAATTCTATCACCATCCTGTTCACATAAATCATTATTATTATCCTTATTTATATTTAAATCCTGTCTATGTTGTAACTGTTGTTCTAATGGTGTAGTTACAGTTACTTTATGTACAGATTTAACTTGATTGCATCTTTGTCCTGGTGTAATAACACTACCTTCCGCTTGTTCCGTATTAATAAACAATGAACGATACTGTTCCTCTTGTCTCTGCTGCTCCATTGCTTACGCGACCATTCGGTCCTGTTGTTTCTTGTTTTGCTGCGCTGTCATTACTAAATCAAGTCTCTCATTAACATGATCAAGTTTCTGAGATAAAAGCTGGACCAGTACAGTGAGTTCATGCACCGATCCACTCTCTCTTTCTTGTGGACAATTGAAAATCGCAGGCATGTTATCCAAAGAATTATCCGGCGTACTATTAGCCATAGCAGAACCACCAAAAACCAAAACAAACAACAAAATCTCCAAACCGATGAAAAAATAACGAAACAGTTCCGCTTAGGCTGCAAAGCTCGCCGCACTTTATTGAACTTAAACGTTAATCTATATCCAACATTTTTCGTTTAAAACAATGTTTAAACTTCTTCAGAAACTGGCAAATATCCATCTAATATTAACCTCTTACTTATATAGGAAGCAGTTAAAATTGCCCACCAAAATTCTTAAAGTGAAACCACTACTTTAAAACTCAGCTTATGGATTCTATGTAAAACACTCTCAAAAGATATAATATTTGAATTACTTTAAAATCTGAATAAAATCTATTATAAAATCTTTAGTATTTAAATTTTTGATATTTAATATTTACATTTCCCTAGATTTATTAAGTATTATTAAACTTTATTTAACTTTTTGTCTTTTTAATATGTATATCAATATATTGTCCACAAATACATTCAGAAACGTTCCTACATTTTTAATGTACATTTTTACTAGTTAATAAAAATGATAATAAAAAAAATGATAATGAAAAAATGTTGTTGAAATATGGTAATCAAAGTTTATATTATGCAACCTGATCACTTATTACTTAACTTTCAAAGTTCATTCATTACTAAAATTAGGCAGTTATATATACGCTTATATAATAATAATTCTTATAATATACTCATATAGAATATTAGAAAGCTGACACTGTTACGATATATTAATTCAATATAATTCAATATTATTCAATTAAATTTAAGATAAATTTCAATAATGGCATAAATTATCTTAAATTAAAAATGTAAATAAACACTTATTTAGTTGGTTTGGATGCGTAGCTGTTCTGTTTAGTTTCATGTACAATCACGCACAGGAAACAACTATTTAAATTACAATGGATTTATATTTAATCATCATTTTATATGAGTGAACACTTGAGTTTATATATATATATATATATATATATATATATATATATATATATATATATATATATATAAAACTGCCTAATTTTAGTAATGAATGAACTTTGAAAGTTAAGTAATACGTGATCAGGTTCCAAGTCGTTGCATAATATAAATTTCTGATTACCATAGTTCAACAAAATTTTTTATTATCATTTTTTTATTATCATTTTTATTAACTAGTAAAAATGTGCATTAAAATGTAGGAAAGTTTCTGAATGTATTTGTGGACAATATATTGATATACATATTAAAAAGACAAAAAGTTAAATAAAGTTTAAATAATACTTAATAAATCTAGGGAAATGTAAATATTAAATATCAAAAATTTAAATACTAAAGATTTTATAATAGATTTTATTCAGATTTTAAAGTAATTCAAATATTATATCTTTTGACAGTGTTTTGCATAGAATCCATAAGCAGAGTTTTAAAGTAGTGGTTTCACTTTAAGAATTTTGGCGGGCAATTTTAACTGCTTCCTATATACGCAAGAGGTTAATATTAGATGGATATTTGCCAGTTTCTGAAGAAGTTTAAACATTGTTTTAAACGAAAAACGTTGGATATAGATTAACGTTTAAGTTCAATAAAGAGCGGCAAGCTTTGCAGCCTAAGCGGAACTGTTTTGTTGTAGTTCCCTGGGTAGACATCTTCCTAAAGGGTACAATAATGCACCTTTTGGCATTCATTTTTAGTCCATGTTCTTGACAACAGTTATTTATTTGGGACAAACCTACTTACAGGATGGCTGGCTACTGAATGACTGCTCCTTTCTTGAAGTAATCTGCAAACTTAGTCAACCAGAGCCCTTTGGTATTGGCTTTTACTTCAGAAAAGTAGATCCTAAGCAGGAGAGGTCCCAGCACAGAACCCTGAAGACTTCACTAGTGACTAGTGACCCCTGAATTTGTTAAGAATGTTTCAATGTTTTGGAAATATTTTATTTCTATAAATGATGTTAAATTATGGTTAAATGCAAATTTAAAATTTTCATATAGAAAAGGTAGAAGTATTAAAGATCTTTTGGTACGTAGTAGATTTAGTGCCCCTATAGATACAATGGTAGAACAAGTTAGACCAAAAGGAACCTATCAGTGTGGGAAATGCAAAGCATGCAGCTTTGTTACTTGTAATTTTGATTATATAAATGATATCCCTTTCAAAGTTAATGATTGCTTTAGTTGTAAAACAGAGGGGGTTATTTATGCATTAATGTGTCCCTGTCAGAAATTTTACATTGGGGAAACTAAGAGACCTTTCAAAGTAAGATTGTTAGAGCATGTCAGGGACATAATTAATGTTAAGAATGAGAGCCCTGTTGCTCGACATTTTTTTGAAAAGCATAATAGTGATGAAAGGCTGCTAAAAGCTTCAATTTTGGAGCAAGTATCTAATAATGATATAGATATGTTAAGAATTAAACAGCTGTTATTATATAAAGAAACTGTTTATATTTTAAAGTTTAAAACTTTACATCCAAATGGCCTCAATGAAGATTTTAACTGGAAAATGTTGTCTAATTGATTGATTTTTAGTATGTTGATTGTTTAATTATTTGATTAATTGATTCAACCTGTATATAAGATTTGATTGTTTTACTTGTGGTATACTCCTGGAAGGCGAAGGCCGAGACGTCAGAGTGTTCAGATTTCCTCAGAATAAATCGTGTTTGGTGAATCCTGCCTTGTTGTTTTTCTACTTTTTCAGTTTTGGTGCTGTTGTTCTTATTTATTTGGGACAAACCTACTTACAGGATGGCTGGCTACTGAATGACTGCTCCTTTCTTGAAGTAATCTGCAAACTTAGTCAACCAGAGCCCTTTGGTATTGGCTTTTACTTCAGAAAAGTAGATCCTAAGCAGGAGAGGTCCCAGCACAGAACCCTGAAGACTTCACTAGTGACTGGTCTCTTTGTGGAGATAACTTTTGCTGATTTTATTTTTTTGCATCCTATTTGTGGGCCAGTTGGCAATCCAGTGGGTAACATAATGATTTATTTCCATTTTTTTTTAGCTTTTCTACTATTCTTTAGTGGGGAATTCTGTTAAAAGCTTTGGCCAGGTTGAAATATGTGGTGTGTACCATTTTGCCTTCATCCATTGCTTTGGTGACCTTTTCAAAAAAAATCCATCAGGTTGATTGAACATAATCTGCCTTTGATGAATCCAAAGTGTGACTAGTCCAGTGTTTTGATGTTCCCATCCCTGCAATAAATAAACTCTATAATAAAAGAAAAAAAATACTGTCCAGGACCAAGAAGGAGCAGGTGCCAAATTGGAAGCACTCTCTCCTTAGGCTAAACAAGCAAATAAGAGCACTAGTGAAATCCTCTGGAACCAACTTCGAGTCCAAATTGGCCACATCTACTAAAGTCAATCATAAGGCCTTCTTCACATATGTCTGCAGTCTCAAAGGAAGCACTCAGATCTGCTTTGAACTGGTGATCAATGACACCACATACACAAATGCCATAGATGTAGCCAATCTGATGGCAGACAGGTTCAGTGAAAACTTCACCCTTGTATCCCCCATCAGTAAATAAGGATATCCCCAATATCTGCCCCCTCCCCTTATCTCTGGGGATCAAGTCATCACTGCCTTCTTAAAGGCAAATAGTACAGTCTCCATGGGACCCGATAACATCTGAGGCTGTATCCTACATGAACTCAGGCAGGAACTTGCAACACCAGTAGGCACCCTTTTCAGCCAAAGTCTGAGTACCGGCTTTGTCCCATCCGAGTGGAGAGCATCCACCAATCCAGGAAATTATAGGCCCATCAGTCTAACTAGCCTGATCTGCAAGGTCATGGAATGGATTATCATGGACCTCATTAACAAGAGCATTGGCAACCTCCAAACACTCAATCCCATACAGTTTGGTTTTGTCAAGGGGAGGGTATGCCTTTTAAATTTGGTTGACGTCTTTAAGACAGTCATCAAAGCCAGGGATGAGGAGAAGACAGTACACACCACCTACCTTAACCTGGCTATACCCTTTGATACTATTCCCCACTTGGGTATAGTAGATAAACTCTCTCAACTAGGCATTAATCTGTATGTTACCAGATGGTTAGCAAACTGGCTCACTGATAAAACCCACCTAGTCAACATAGGTGAAGCCACCTCAAGCTGTAGACCCATAATTAGAGGTGTACCCCAGGGATTGGTCTTGGGGCCTGTGTTGTTTGGGATATACTTTTCTGAGCTTTAGGCCAAAACCAGTGGGCTATGGCTGACCAAGTTTGCGGATGACTGCAAGCTGAGCACTGTCATAAATTCCCCTAGTGATGTGGACATTCTCCAAGAGAGTCTCACCCATACAAATGACTAGTGTCAGAAACATGGCCTCAAACTGAATGCAAAAAAATGCATCCTCATCCCCTTTGGAGAAAGTGACATCCTCACAAATTATCACATTAATAACAAGGTTCTAAGCATGCAATCAGTCATGAGGGAACTTGGCACCCAGGTTGATAGAAAACTGAAACTGACTTTTGACCACCATATTACATCCTGTATTCTTCCCTTAATAAACAATGAACAATTCTGTTCCTCTTGTCTCTGCTGCTCCATTGCTGACGTGACCATTCGGTCCTGTTGTTTCTTGTTTTGCTGCACTGTCATTACTAAATCAAGTCTCTCATTAACATGATCAAGTTTCTGAGATAAAAGCTGGACCAGTACAGTGAGTTCATGCACCGATCCACTCTCTCTTTCTTGTGGACAATTGAAAATCGCAGGCATGTTATCCAAAGAATTATCCGGCGTACTACTAGCCATAGCAGAACCACCAAAAACCAAAACAAACAACAAAATCTCCAAACCGATGAAAAAAATAACGAAACAGTTCCGCTTAGGCTGCAAAGCTCGCCGCACTTTATTGAACTTAAACGTTAATCTATATCCAACATTTTTCGTTTAAAACGATGTTTAAACTTCTTCAGAAACTGGCAAATATCCATCTAATATTAACCTCTTACTTATATAGGAAGCAGTTAAAATTGCCCACCAAAATTCTTAAAGTGAAACCACTACTTTAAAACTCCGCTTATGGATTCTATGTAAAACACTCTCAAAAGATATAATATTTGAATTACTTTAAAATCCGAATAAAATCTATTATAAAATCTTTAGTATTTAAATTTTTGATATTTAATATTTACAATTCCCTAGATTTATTAAGTATTATTTAAACTTTATTTAACTTTTTGTCTTTTTAATATGTATATCAATATATTGTCCACAAAAACATTCAGAAACTTTCCTACATTTTTAATGTACATTTTTACTAGTTAATAAAAATGATAATAAAAAAAATGATAATGAAAAAATGTTGTTGAAATATGGTAATCAAAGTTTATATTATGCAACGACTTGGAACCTGATCACTTATTACTTAACTTTCAAAGTTCATTCATTACTAAAATTAGGCAGTTATATATACGTTTATATAATAATAATTCTTATAATATATTCATATAGAATATTAGAAAGCTGACACTGTTACGATATATTAATTCAATATAATTCAATATTATTCAATTAAATTTAAGATAAATTTCAATAACGGCATAAATTATCTTAAATTAAAAATGTAAATAAACACTTATTTAGTTGGTTTGGATGCGTAGCTGTTCTGTTTAGTTTCATGTACAATCACGCACAGGAAACAACTATTCAAATTAAAATTGATTTATATTTAATCATCAATTTATATGAGTGAACACTTGAGTTCATATATATATATATATATATATATATATATAAAACTGCCTAATTTCCTCATCCCCTTTGGAGAAAGTGACATCCTCACAAATTATCACATTAATAACAAGGTTCTAATCATGCAATCAGTCATGAGGGAACTTGGCACCCAGGTTGATAGAAAACTGAAACTGACTTTTGACCACCATATTACATCCGTTATATGGAAAGTTTTCTACATGGCTCACCTCATTAGTAAGGGTATCTTATCCAGGGACAAGGAGGTCATAACATCCCTGTATTCTTCCCTTATAAGACCCATTATTGAGTACAATGCACCTTTTGGCATGCATCTCAGAAAGCACATGCAGCAGCTGGAGAGACCACAGAGGTTCCTTACCAGGAGAATCCAGGGCCTCAACTATCTACCTTACACAGAAAGGCTAAAAGCCCTGTCCCTCTACTCAGTCTCATACAGACTCCTCAGAGGTGACCTCTTTCTGGCAGACAATGCAATCTCAGATCGCTCCTTGATGGGACTGCTGCATATCTGCAAGTCAAGCTTCACTTGAGTAATCTGCACATATGACTTCAACCTGGTCTGTGACATCAGTAGGACTTCTTGCCTGGACAGATTTGTGTCAGTGAGACTTTCCCTTCTGTGGAATAAACTCCTCTCCACATCAAGCAGAGTACCTCATTAACCCTTTTTAGTGCAACCTGGATAAATGGATAAGGAACAGAAAATACAGTCCCACCTGTGTCCCTGCTGGACAGAGGCTTTTGGTGCTGACTTTTCAGAACATGGGCTAAATTCTTGGATAGGCTTGTAAGGCCTCAGGGCCAATAGCCTAGTAACTTCCTATGATCTTATGATGTATGTTAAAGGATTATATTTGTAGATTTATAATCAAATGAGTTTATGTTAAAGGTGTCATTTTCAAAAATGGCAAAAAAAAAAAATCTTAGAAAGACTAGCCTGCTGGCAGAAGTGCAGGGTGTCCTCCTGTAGTGCTTGTAAAACAAGAATGACTAGTAATCTGAGAAGCTAGAAAAGATGGCGCAGGAGTGTGCCTGATTTGCTGATGGCCAGGTCACCTTTCTCAGGTCAGACGTGGTAATATCCATGTGTATACATCATTGCAAACTTTTTCTCTTGAAGAAGTTTAGGGCATACAAAATGTCTGTGGGGGTCAAGAGTGGATGATGCAAGGTTGGGGCATCTTAGTATTCTCTTCCATCTCCATCAGAACTGGTATGAATTTTGCAACAGCCTTTGCCAGGTTGGTAGCCCTGGTCTGATGTGCAACCAGTTGGCTGGAGATGATGAGGAGAATAAGAGCAGCAATTCCCAGTAGCTGGTCATCTTGGTCAAAAGGTCAAAAAACCTATTAAAAAATATTGGAGAAAATGGTTACAGTCTAGTAGCCAGAGCAGATCAATCAGTATTTGTCAAAGTCATAGCTACAGTGGGATGAAGGGGTAGATACCACAGCTACAAGCTGTTAGGGACATGATTACAACTGTAGGATCAGTTTCAGCAAGCAGTATTTGCACTCATTTAAGAAGTTGTGATCTCACTGCTTAAATACTATTCTTTCAGTAAGTAGTGTGATTTGGGTAATGTCAGAGCCATGGCTATCAACTCTAACAACTTTTCCAGTAGTTGAAAAAAAAAAGAAAAGAATTAAGAAAGATTCTTATTGGAAGAACAGAAAAACAGGTTCTCATGCAATTAATTCTGCACACCACAAAAAAAAAAAAAAAAAAAAAAGCAAAAAACTCTCCGCTTTTTTACACTGTAGCAAACTGCTTACCACATTTTTAGTTATACCACACAAAGAGGAATAAAGTGTTTCAGTTCTAACTGCAAATGCAATACCTGCATTCATTTCTGAATGCCAGTAATTACTGATAGTACAATCTGCAAATGTCAAACACTGTGACTGGCCCAGCTGCCTCCTTAGGACCACCCTATGGGGTGAAAATGGCAATCAGTCCTTAAATCTGCAAGATGCGCTTCATATTAAACTACATATTTCTGTTGTGCAAAAAGCTTTCTACATGGCCCACCTTATTTGGAAGGGTATCTCATCCAGGGACAAGGAGGTCATAACATCCCTGTATTCTTCCCTTACAAGGTCCATTATTGAGTACAATGCCCATTTTCTCATGCACCTCACAAAGCACATGCAGCAGCTGGAAAGACCACAGAGGTTCCATACTAGGAGAGTCCAGGGCTTCAAACATCTAACCTACAAAGATAGGCTAAAAGCCCTGTCCCACTACTCAGTCTCATACAGACTCCTCAGAGGTGAACTCTGGCATACAAAGCAATATCAGACTCCACCTTGATGGGACCGCTGCATATCCTCAAGTCAAGCTTCACTTGAATAACCCACACACATGACCTCAACATGGTCTGTGACATCAGTAGGACTTGGTGGCAGGACAGATTTCTGTCCCAGAGACTTTCCCCTTCTGTGGAATAGACTCCCTCTCCACATCAAGCAGAGTACCTCATTAACCCGTTTTTCACTCTAAGAGATTTTTATTACTTTTTTCATATCTTCAAATAGATTGAACCATAAATTATGAAACACAAAAATAATATAACATAATCAGCTAGTCAACTATTTACAAAAATATATATATATATACAATTGCCTAAGTATGCAATCTATAACATCACATGTTTCCATATACAATATGCAATTTGTATTAAGATGCTGTGCCGACATATCAGTTCAATTTATTTTGTCCAATATTTCATCAAGTTTCTGGCAATAAGTGATGTATGATGTTGTCTTATCCATTCTTTTCTTTATGGTTGCTACTTCCATTCGAGACACGAAGACTGCAATTTTCTTAAAAAGTTGAAAGGTTGGTGGTGCTTTATTCTTTCAGTAAGTTGTTATGGTTTTACATGCAATGGCAAGTAATGTCCACAGTAAAGGATATTTTACTTTTGGGACACATTGCAGTATGGGTACATTAAACAAAACTAATAACTTGTTTAACTGAAAGGTATCATTAAAAATTGTTTGAAGGAAATAATTAATTTCAAACCAATATTTATTCAGTGAATGACAATCAAACAACATGTGTTCCCAGTAACCAATATATTTTGTATATATTAGTTCTAATCTATGAGGGGTTAGAAAGGATCTATGTAGGAATTTCCATGCATATAGCTTCCACTGAAGTAACTTGGTAGTAAGGCTTGGTGATAAAAGGATCATTTATTTTTCATTTTTATCAGGATCCTTTTGATTAACCTGATTATAATAATTCCAGTAACTGTTATTGTTATAGTTCTTTGTTTCTTTAAGTGTCTTATGAATTTTGGATAGATATCCTTGTCCATTATAAGTATTATTTATTAAAAGTATCACATGATCTATGAACTTAGGAATATTATTTTTAAAAGCTGGTGTCATCAATTCATAGGTTCATAGGTAGGTACTAGGCTATCAGCCCAAGGGCCTACATAAGCCTAGCCAACAAGGTTCCCTGGCTTACGCCACCCAAGAAAGTTATTTTCCTGTGCCACTGTCGAGCAGAGACACAGAAGTGATCCCCGGGGTGTATTTCCTATTTCCCATCCACTCATCAAGATGTTTCTTGAAGAGTGCTAATGAAGAACTTTGCTTGACATAGATGGGTAGCCTGTTCCAGAGTATGGGAAGTCTCTGGGACAGGAATCTATCCCTCTAGCATGTCCTGTTTATTGTGATGACAAGGTTTAGGTCCCTAGAGCATTTAGCTCAGAGGGATTGGGATTTCGTTAGGTGTAGCATGTCCAACAGCTCTGGGTTTGAAATAGCTTTATATGTTAGGCAGAGATCACCTCGGAGTAGGCAATATGCTATAGAGTAAAGCTGGAGTTTTTTCAGGTGGTCAGTGTAGGGCATTTGTTTGAGGCCAGTAATCCTCTTTGTGAGGTACTTCTGTGGCCTTGCCAGTTGTTGCAGATGTTTTTTGAGGTACATTCCAAAAGGGGGCATTGCACTCTATACTGGGCCTAATGAGTGTTGAGTAGAGGGGAACAATGACCTCTTTTTTCCTGGATGAGAACCCTTTTATGATGAGGTGTGCCATGTAGAAGGACTTCCTGACTACTGTGGCGATGTGACTATCAAAGGAGAGACTACTGTCCACCTAGGTCCCAAGGTCTCTTATCACACATTCGGTGTTAAGTAGATTGCTGCCTATGTGATAGTTCATGGGTACAGAGTTTTTATCAAAGGGGATGACACTGCACTTTCTGGCATTGAGCTTGAGGCCATGGCTTTGACACCAGGCATCTGTCTCAGCAAGTCCCTTCTGTAGGATGTCCACATCATTTGGAGACTTGCCTATGGCTCCTAGTTTGCAGTATTCTGTGAACTTCGTTAGCCAGAGCCCTTCTGTGTTAGCTTGTACTTCAGAAAAGTAGATACCAAACAGGAGAGGTCTCAGGATGGAACCCTGTGGTACTCCACTTGTCACTGCTTTGAGGTCAGATTTGGAGTCTGCAACTTTTACAGTGTGGGTTCTGTCAGTGAGCCAGTTGGCAACCCATCTTTTTGTGATGTACTGTCTTGTTTGTTGTATTAGTAGTCACAATTTATCATCTAACTCAAATTTTATTTTAATTTGATGTAGTGTGAGTAATGTGTTGCCATTGAGTATTTCATACCAATCAATCACTTCTTTTTCTTTAAGCTGCTTAATTACATTTGAGTCAAAGGTAGATATACATTCTTGTGTACAAGCTATAGGGTGTAATATAAAAACATGTCTCTATATCTGGGTTCATGTTTATATATTTTCTAAACAGGATTATTATTTCAGTAACAATTATATACTTTATTTTTATACTTTTATTAAATATTATATTATGTTATCACAGTAGAAAAGATTTTTGTTTGATTTATATTATATTGTTTATGAGCTGATTTACTAATAATATTACATATAGATTCATGAATTTAATTTCCATGTGGCTGTATAGGTTAAGTCCAGCCATAGAGTAACTGTTTTAGTAATAGATGCTAATGAATAAATCTCTATATCAGGTAGATTAATTCCAGTCATCTCCCAACCTTTTAAATGTTTGTTAAGCATGATTCTAGGCTTATTGTTAAACCAAAGGAAATTCAGCATCATTTTATTGTATTGCTGTACAATTTCCTTAGTAGGAGGGATGGAAAAGGATTGCATATAATATAACAATTTTGGGAAGATGACTGATTTAATTATATACAACCTATCTTACATTGTATAAAACATCTTATTCCATTTCTGCATTAATGATTTTATTTGACTTAGTAGGAGAATATAGTTAATATTTATTGTTTCTCTAGTGTTGCTAGTTAGTACGATTCATAGCTATTTTATTTTATCAGGCATTAAGTAATTAACAAAATCATTATTTAATTCCCTTTTATTTGAGTTAATTAATAACATTTTAGTTTGATTTTGTTAGATACAAGACCAGAAATACTTTGAAAGAAGTTCATTGTTTGGCATAATTGAGTTAATGATTTATCTTTGTCAGATATTGTCAACAGGATGTCATCAGCAAATGATTGTAATTTAATTTCTAAATTATTCCCAGTTAGTATGCCTTTAATATTTGTGTTCATTCTAACATAGTTAGCAAAATGCTCAATTGCTAATGTAAACAGTAAAGGTGAAAGTGGGCATCCTTGCTTAGTTCATTTTCTAATAGTTATAGAAGTAGAGAGACATGACCCAATCTTAACATAGGCCAGAGAATTTTCATATAGTGTTTTAATTAAGAATGTGAATTGTTGTGAAAAATGATATTCTTCTAGTACCACCAATAAATAATCCCAATCTATTGAATCAAAGGTGCTATTCATGTCTAGACTCCCCAGATCATGTCATGTCTCTCTTACTTAAATCAACATAATCTATCAAGGCAAGAGTTCTTTTAATATTATTGTTGGTGTTTCTATCTTTTATGAAACCTATCTGGTCATGATCAATTAATGATGGTAATATATGATTAATTCTATATGTATGTGTTGCCATAAACATTTTGTAATCTACATTTAACAATGAAATGGCACTATAGGAAAAACATTCTGGGGCATTTTTTTCAGATTTCAGAATAGGTGAGATTAAACTGTATTTCCAAGAAGGTGGAACTAATATTCCTTGTTTGACCTGCTTAAAAACCTTCAACAATAACTGTTTAGCTTCTTTGGGCAATAACTTATATATTTCTGTTATTATGTTGTCATTTCCTGGTGCTTTATTGGGTTTCAGTTTTTTCATTTGATTCTACAACTCAGACATTGTTATCTGCTTGTCAGTGTGTCTACTCTGTTGTTCCTGTATCTTGAGGTTTATATTAGTCTGAAGATAGTTTCTAATTGTTTCTTGCAATTTCATCTCTATGGTGCTAGTATTAATTTTTTGATAGTGTGACTGAATTGTTTCTAGTATGCTGTTTAAGTCTGAGACTTTCTCATTAATGTTGGAATTATATATTTATTTTGGTTGATTCGTTTTAATAACTTTCTTTGTTCTATTTGATATTTTCCTTTGATTCTTTGGATTCATTGAATAAGAAATAAGTTTGATTTTTTTCTAATTCTATCATTATTTTATGATGTGATATTTCAATATATTCTTTATTCGTCATTGCTAAATCACTAGTTAATTGGCTATGTACTTTTTGTATATTAAGTTTAATAATATATATTTACTTTTGAAGTTCAGTTAATTGCTTGTCCCATTGTTTATTTTACTTTTGTATCAAGTTAATGTTCTAACATATATGTATGCTTTTAATGCAGCCCATACATAGATTTCAGAAATGGCTTCATTTATGTTTAATTTAAGAAATTGTTGTAATTCTTTTATATAAATTCTTTAAACTCTTCTAGATTCATTATATAGGATGGTAATCTAGTGATTGTCACCTTTTGTTTGTTATGAAATTCTACTTCAAAAGTAATTGCATGGTGGTCTGTTAATGGACAAGAGATTACTTTAACATTGCTAAGAAAGCTGGTTATTTCCTTTGATATATATATATATATACATTCTATCTATTCTTGAGTGTGTGTTATACTTATGTGAAAAAATGTATAATGCAGAGAATCTTTGACTGCATAGTCATTAACATCTTTAAGATTATATAGTTCAACAAATTTTGCTAGTGTTTTTGATATTACAGTTTTCCTTCTGGCATTTATAGAGTCAGTGTCTTTATCATCTAGTATACAATTGAAATCCCCAGCTATTATCAAGTTCCTCTGGAGTGTTGGATTACTTCTTCTAACTGTGTTTAAATATACTTGCACTCAGCCCAGGTACCCAATAAATGTTAACAAAAGTATACAGTTTACCATTTACTGAGATAGTTGACATGCAAAGCATCCCTAATATATCTTGATATGAGCTTATTTTTTTGGGCATAATGACAGAATTTTTCCATAAAATCATTACTCCTCGTGTTTTTTTTTTTTGTTTTGTTTTTTCTTATATGATGAACTTGTTAATACTGTATAACCATTGAAGCTGAGTAAATTAAGGCCTTCAGTTAATAAATGATTCTCTTGCAGACATATCAGTTGTGGGTTTATACTTTTAATATATTTCAAGAAATTTAGTCTCTTACATTTATTATTCAACCCATTAACATTAATTGAGATCACCTTCATATTTAAATACTGCTATATGTGGATTTAATTGAACTTTTATTCCAATAGGCAGCATAATGTATAAAAGTTCTTGCTTGTGTACTGCTGTGAATAAAAATACTGTTTTAGTTTCCTTTTAGTTTGACTAATATACTTAGGCAAGTAAAAAAAACATAAAAAACATTGTATTATAAAACCTGAACCATGAACCCCTTTCAATCCATTGTTATTATAACCCCTACACTTAAGATGACAAAGCATCAAAGTGTCCCTCTCCCTGTTGCAGGCACTATACTCCAAACCTGACAAGTCATTACTTGTTAATCAGAAAGTATGCTATCATTCTATAGGATAATTATAACAGTAAACCTATGGTTATTAACCAGTCCTGATATTTAAATTAAATTTAGTCTACTAAGGTAAACAAGAATTAACAATCCCAATAACATATACAAATCATAAAGGCTGATATAAATCATCTTTAACCAAAGAAATTGTCTTACAGTTATGCTTAAATATAGGCTACAATGCTGTACTTAAGACTTTTATAATACGTTTATTATATGCAAATCTTTCAACATTCCTTCTTATGTTAAAAACTTCTCTTTTTTTCTTTTCTAAGTGTAAGTAACCCAAAAACAAGATGAAAACCCATATACTAGTTAGTATGCATAATTAACATTTAGATATTATTTCTCTGGTTTACTTAGGGTAGATTATTTAAAAGTTATTATACAACTTATATACATTTGAAAGTCCTGAAAAGGTGAAGTGTAACTTATGTAAACTTGAAACAACCATATAAATATAATTATTTGGTTTATATACAATATTATTTAACACACTAACAATCCAGATTGAATTATAAAGTCAAATGACAATACAGTCAGTATAATTGAACTGATATAGATAACAGTAAGGTATTGAGCAAGTTTCCCTTACTGAGTTAACAGGCTGATAAACTCAATCTGTATCACACTAGAACTGTGTTAAATATTTTGCTTGTATGTGATCTTATTTAATGTTCAAAGTTACCCTTTTATAGATAGTTGTAGCTTTAGATGTATTGCCTTTATCTAATGCCGTGACCACAAAACTCTATAACATACATCATCCTTCATAGACTAAAAAGAAATATCAGCAAATACAGAAACTGTAATCAGCAACTTTTCCTTATACATGACTTCTGTTCTTATGGGTTGCAGATAAATGTCAGTGTGGAATAGATATATGGACTACAGAATGAAATTGACTCCTCTTATCAGACTATTTGTTTTTGTGACAGAAAACTTCCAAATCAATTAATTCTTTATAATGAAAACGTAGATATTTAATAAGTAAATGTATAGACAACATGAAATTTGTAAAGCAAAACTGTTTTTTTTTATTTTTTAATGTATGTTTTACTAAATCATTAAATTATAATCTGTGGTAAACTATTAATATAAGTAGATAGAGTGAAACAGTGTGTCACTTTAAGAGATTAGAATGATGCAAGAATTATATTTGAGTACTGTAAAGTGGTGACATCACCATGCTTCGTTTACTTTCATTTTAGTGCCTCTATTTGACTGTGGGAAACCCCAGGCTTCAGAAGTGCTTCATGGCTAGGTGAAGAGTTCTAAAACAAACAAAAAAAAAAAGTGTAATCAGCTCGAGTTTCCAGTGAGAAACTAATGAATGCAAGTGTGGTGCTTTTGATTCTTTATATGTAGCTCAAGCTTCCTGGCTTACTGTGTTCATGTTTATGAAATGTATTACCACAGATTGTTTAAAAAAACTTTCTTTAAGAAAACAATCATAAATAATGTAAAAATGAGTTACTATACATCTTAAAACATTTTGTGTGTAAATCATGTACTCTAAAAACTAATTATTTATCTATATTAAAAGACATTATAAAAGCTTTGTTAGAAGTAAAGCAAGATTAACCCTTTTTAAGAGCAGATATCTGGATGGAGAACAGAAAATACACCCCTGGGATTCCATCTGTGTCCCTGCTGGACAGGGGCTTCAGGCTCTCTCCCATCGGAACATGGGCTAAGTTCTTGGTTAGGCTTGTAAGGGTCTTAGGGCAATAACCTAGTAACTTCCAATGATCGTATACTCCTATGATCCTATGATGCATGTTAAAGGATTATATATGTAGATTCATTATCAAATGAGTTTATGTTAAAGGTGTCATTTCTAAAAATGGCAAAAAAAAAAAAAAAAACAAATCTTAGAAAGGGTAGCCTGCTGGCAGAGGAGCAGAATGTACTCCTGTGATGCTGGCAAGCCAAGAATGACTAGTAATCTGAGAGCTAGAAGGGATAGCACAAGGGTGTGCATGAGCTGCTGATGGCCAACTCATCTGTCTAAGGTAGTATGCATTTTTGCAGGACATTGTTGTTAGCAGACGCTGGAATGCAGTATTAGTGCCTCACAATGCATGCTTGGTTATAGAGAGGAAGGTGAGTGGCAGCAACACATGCAGATGTGGTCTTGTCCATGTGTATACATCATTGCACACTCTTTCTCTTGAGGTTTAGGGCATACAAAAAACATCTTATGGGTGTCAAGAGTGGATGATGCAAGCTTGGGGCACCTTAGAATTCTCTTCCACCTCCATCAGAACTGGTATGAATTTTGCAACAGCCTTTGCCAGGTTGGTAGCCTTGGTCTGATGAGCAAACGGTTGGCTGGAGATGATGAGCAGAATAAGAGCAGCAATTCCCAGTAGCTGGTCATTTTGGCCAAAAGATCAAGAAATTTATTTAAAAAAATATTGGAAAAAAAGGTTATAGTCTAGTAGCCAGTGCAGCTCAATCAGTACTTATCAAAGTCATATCTATGGTGAGATGATGGGGTAGATACCACAGGTGCAAGCTGTTAGGGGACATGATTACAACTGTAGGGTCAGTTCCAGCAAACAATCTTTGCAGTCATTTAAGAAGTTGTGATCTTACTGCATAAATACTATTCCTTCAGTAAGTAGTGTGATTTGGGTTATGTCAGAGCCATGGCTATCAACTCTAACAACTTTTCCAGTAGTTGAAAAACAAAACAAAAAAAAAAAAGAAAAGAACAGAATTAATAAAGATCCTCCCATATTGAAAGAACAGAAAAAAAGTTCTCATACAGCACTCCAGTGCAGCGGTTAGCGTTGCTGCCTCACAGCAAGAGGTTCTCCGGTTCGATCCTCAGCTGGGGTGCCTTCTGTGCAGAGTCTGCATGTCCTCCCTGTGGTTGTGTGGGTTTACTCTGGGTGCTCCAGTTTCCTCCCACATCCCAAAGACATGCTGTAGGTGGATTGGACACTCTAAATTGGCCCTAGACGTGAATGCGTGCATGTGCCTTCTGTGGAAGGTTGGGCACTGGGCTGACAACTCGACACTGTAAAACTCCACTACCAATCATGAGCAGACAGGTGATCCACTGTGGCAACCCCTAACTGGGAAAAAACAAAAGAAGAAGAAAAGACAGCACTCCAGAAAACAAAAGTAAGAAAAAAAGGGATAAGACAAAACTGTCTTCTCTTTTATGCACTGTAGAAAATTACTTGCCACAGTTGCAGTAAGTGACTTCTAAACTTTATACGACACAAGGAACAAAAAAGTGCTTCAGTTCTAACTACAAATGCAATGCCAGCATTCATTTCTGAATGTGAGTACTGCAGTAACGAGTGATAGGCAGTATGATCTGCAAATGCCAAATACTTTGTGACTGGCCCAGCTGCCTTCTTAGCCCCACCCTATGGGGTGAAAGTGACAGTCAGTCCTTAAATCTGCAAGATGTGCTTCATATTAAACTACATATTGCCTCTGTTGTACAGAAAGCTTTATACATGGCCCACCTTATTAGGAAGGGCATCTCATCCAGGGACAAGGAGGTCAAAACATCCCTGTATTTTTCCCTTATAAGACCCATTATTGAGTTCAACTTCCCTTTCGGCATGTACCTCACAATGCACATGCAGCAGCTGGAAAGACCACAGAGGTTCCTTACCAGTACAATCCAGGGCCCCAAACATCTACCCTACAAAGATAGGCTAAAAGCTTTGCCCCACTCCTCTGTCTCATACAGACTCCTCAGA
This sequence comes from Protopterus annectens, assembly GCF_019279795.1. Lineage (NCBI taxonomy): Eukaryota > Metazoa > Chordata > Ceratodontiformes > Protopteridae > Protopterus > Protopterus annectens. The sequence continues at coordinate 1,682,410,540 of NC_056743.1, forward strand.
GGTGCCTTCTGTCTGGCCTACAAAGCAATCTCAGACCCCGCCTTGATGGGACTGCTGCATATCCACAAGTCAAGCTCCACTCGAGTAACCCGCACATGTGACCTCAACCTGGTCTGTGACATCAGTAGGACTTGTTAGTGGGACATATTTGTGCCCCAGAGACTCCCCCTTCTGTTGAATAGATTCCCTCTCCACATCAAGCAGAGTACCTCATTAACCCTTTTTAAGCGCAACCTGGATAAGTGGATGGGGAACAGAAAATACACCCCTGGGATTCCACCTGTGTCCCTACTGGACAGGGGCTTTGGGTGCTGACTTGTTGGAACATGGGCTAAATTCTTGGCTAGGCTTATAAAACCTAAAGGCTAATAGCCTAGTAACTTCCTATGATCCAATGATCCTATGATTAACAGCAGATAGATCAATATTTTTATTTACTTTATTTATCCTTTGTTGACTTGGTTAGCCCCACCTCAATAGAGACCTCTTTTCAGAAGAAACTTAAATTAGTGTTTATATTACAAGGAAATCAGGGAATTTCTCCTAGTACTTTTGGTAGGTGCCATGGGAGCTACCACCAATTTAAGCAAATGGTACCATGGTTTAACATCTCATCCAAATGATAGCACACTCAGGAGAGGAATACCCATCCCCAATACTGAACTGCAGTATGAACAATTTGAAAAGTAATAATCCAGTCATCTGGAGTGGGAATAAAATCTGCAACCTTCTGATCTTCCAGCACCAAAGGCAAGTGTGCTACTTGTAGGCTACTGACACTGCTGTATGAAATAATTTGTATACTTAAAAAAGATATTGGGGGAATTCAATAAAGCCTACACAGACTTTTTTCCATGTAGGCATAGTGGCATGGTGCTTACACAGAAGTAAGCAGATGTGCGAGCCAGTAAACAGAGCAGAGGGGCATGCACGAGTGTGCAAGCATAGAAGTGCCTGTGGCATACAAATCACCTCATAAGTAGGTGAAATGCATGCAAATGAGGGTGTTAGAGTGATCCAGCAAGCATAAAGGCAGTCCTGTAGACCCCGTGTTGATGCCTGAAGTGTACACAGAAAAAGTCTGTGTACAGGATGTAAAACAGACAATGGGGCCTGTAAAACTGCAGATAGAAGGGCAGAATAGAATAGCAGACACTGAGATGTGAAAAACTATCCACTGTGTGTCCAAAACCTAATGGAAAATAACTTAAAATAATTTATCTTTTTAATAATCATGTTAGGTTTGCACGGGGCACAACAGTACGTAAACATGCCATTATGAAAAAAAAATTAAAAAGGGTAAAACCTAAAATTAGTAGTATGTCACAATAATGCATTATATAACCTTGCATGGAGAATGTACAATGGTAGACTGCTGTGGTTGCTAACGAGGCAAGGCATGGAACCATGTAGTTTCCAGGTTGTGTGCACGGATCTCTATGCAAATAAGGTGGGTTTACTGAATAGTACAAATGAGTATCCATGTCCATAGATCCCATCCATGTAGGCAGAGAACCATGCTGTGTCCACAAAAGAGCTAGCTGACATCAAAAGGAGGTGTGTCTGCATTCCCTTAAACTCATTGGAGCTCAGTGGCACCTGTTTGCATGCCACACTGCTCTGCTCAGCAGGGGGGTATGTACAGTAGCAGCTAAGCTTTGTTTACCTCCAGGACACAGGCTTCATAATGTTTGCATGTGTTTGCAGTGTGTACCACTGTGCTGAGTGTGACCTTCATGGGGGTATGTCTACTGACTGCTGAGCATTGTTTATTTTTGTGGCATGGATTTGTGAGGTGCGCCACAGTGCGCAAGGAAGGCTGTCAAAAAAAAAAACAATTGGCTGAGAATGCCAATGATATATACATTACTGATGACCACTGCTTCACTTAAACTAGGGCAATTAAAACTACTTAATGATGTACTTAGCAGGTAGAATGTATCATAGGTAGCCAATTACACAGGCTGCACCTACAGCAGAGCACTACAAAGGCTGCATACAACGTACAATCTGATTTCTCCCCCATACTCTGCACCAGTGGAGCACAAACATGTGATTTATAACTAAAGCAATGCTATGCATTGCTGCAAGTCTGCTACATCTGTATGTGCCAGATAATGAGGTCAGTGCTGTTGCTGCTGCTGACAATAGGCCTAGACTGAGAAGGAAAAGAGTGTTCAGGCCAGGGTAACCTTCCAGAAGCTACATGAGCTGGACAGTGTAGAGTGCTACAGGGTGGACAGGGACATAATAAAAGAACTCACCAACATACTCAAAGAACTCACCAAGCTCTGCCGCCCCCAACTCAGACCCAGAGTTAACAGAGAGGAACCCATCCCAGTGGAAACAAAGGTATGTGTAGCCCTTAGGATACTAGCTACAGGTACTTTCCAAAGACCAACTGGGGACATGATGGGGGTTGCACAGGCATCAGCATCCAGGGTACTCCACCAGCTCCTTGAAGCCATGTTACCACATGCTAGTGAGCACATTTATTTACTGAACACCCCTGAGGAGAGGGTAGCAGTATGCTACTCTTTTACTGTGTAGCACACTATCCTGAGGTATTGGGTGCCATAGACTGCACTCATGTACACATCAGGGCACCACCCATTGAGGAGGGTAGAATCTATGTCCACCACAACAGGTATTACACCATCAACTGCCAGGCCATGTGCAATGCCAAGGGCATTATCATGAATTTGTGTGCTGGCAGCCCTTACAGTTATCACAATTCCCATATATGACACACATCACAGCTGTACCAGATATTTACTAGGTGGGACATTCTGTACTGCGGTTTGCTGGGGATGCTGACTATGCATTGGAACCATGGATGATGGCACCCATCAGAAATGCACAACCTTGCCAAAGAACACCATAATGAGGCGCATGAACAAACTAGGAACATCATAGAGCATATGTTTGGACTGCTGTTGTCACAGTTTTGGTGCCTCGATATATCTGGTGGAGCGCTGCAGTACTCTCCAGCCACATGTGCATAGATGTTCACAGTATGTGCCATGCTACACAGTATGATCCTCTGGGAATAGCTACAGAAGGATTAGCAGAGGGAAGGGATATACAGCCCCCCACCAGTGTCTAAACCCTGTGAGGTTGTCCCTTTAGTCAGATGTAGGCTTGTCCAGTATGCCCTGGCCTTGGCCAAGAGACAACGCATAGCACATGCACTGACAACCTAGAGTTCTAGGGACTGACACCTTACTCTGACTCACATGCATACAGTAAAAGGATGGCAGCCAGCCCACACAACCTGTACCTAACCATGTATTGGCTGTGTACTGCATGCATCAGACAGAGTCAGCCCCAAACTACAGGTCTCTCAAGGTAAGTCACACTCCTATATAACATTTGTAGGGTGTACTAGACTGTAGTAGCAGTTAGAGCATCTTCTGTGTGGTGACATGCATGAATGGGCATTCCTTCATTGAAGGTTGTGCATTAGGCCCGGCAAGCCAGCACGTAAAAATCTACTGCCAATCATTAGCAGACCGGAGTTATGCTGTGGCGACCCCTAACTGGGAAAAGCCGAAAGACACAACAACTAGACTGTAGTTGCATATGTATGGATCTGCTGCATGTATGCAAGGGGAATAGAGTGGGCCACTGGGCTACTTGCAAAGATCTAGCAGCCACTTGGGACAACAGGTACTGTGTCCAATAGTGTGTGTGCCCCATAATATTCACTAGGCCACATGTTTGGAAACCCCAATACATTATGCAAAGGGGATGCCAAACAGTGGGGTCATAGGACAGATGCACGACTGTCTATGCCAGAGTCTCCCATCCCCAACACATCACTGTTTCCTTACAAATGCAATAACAATAAGTTTGCAAGGATATATCAGCATACAACATAATTCCAGGGCTGTGACCTAGAACCTGACCACACATTGTATTTCCCAGAAATTGCAGGGGTGACAGTTTATGTCTGTATACTGTTGACAGTATAATAATTGAAACCTCTCTGTATGACGGCTGGTGTGACTCACTGAGCTAGCGACATTAGCATGGGTGATGGCGTTGATTGTTCGAAGCTGGCAGCATTTACATCTTTTGCATGAGGTACTCATATGGTGGTATTCCCACAGACTGTCATAACACACAGAGAGAATGGGGAGACAAAGGGCCAAAGCTACAGACAGACATTATACATGCTCTTTCTAACCTAGAAGGTGGCTAGTATAACAGCAGGTTGCAACAGGTCAGATTAGCTGCAGGATGTAAAGGCCATCACTTAAATGTGTCAGTACTCACAGCAATTCAATGACTGCATTTTATCGTATATTACTGGAAAACCACAACTGTATGAGGAACAGAGCAGACATATGGGGCAGAATGCTGGACATTCTGCAAACACATGTACAGTGAGAGTTATGCAGACTGTCACCCTGTGTGTGATGTTACATCATGTACCCCAGTCACATCATTCCTCCCAACCTCTTACAACAAGAAATCTTGACAAAGCCATGAATAAAAGTGGGACAAAGGCCCAAAACTAAGGGCAAGTTTGAAATATTGCTTTTACTTTACCATCAGAAAGTAGATAGAATAACAGGTCTTGCATTTGCATGAATCTCCTGATTTGTATGGAGTCTGAAACTCAAATGTCTGGTATTATGTCTTATCTACAATCTTATTTGTCACTAATGTGCTAGACAACCACAATGTTATGTAAAATGGACCAAATGTATATATCTGTCTCTCTCTGTCTCCCTCACACATGTGTATCTATCAGTATGTGGCACACACACACACACACACATATATATATATATATATATATATATATATATATCTGTATAAAGTACAGTGATACATAGACTCTGCACATATAGCTACATAACACATTTACGTGACATACACAGACACAGCAACAGTTAAGGTGGCATCCTTGTTATACACATGTATATATATATATATATATATATATATATATATATATATATATATATATATATATATATATATATATATATATATATATATATATATCAGTTCACCGACAGGTCAGAACATCGACTGCACATCTTCATAGCCAAATCATCGACACTTCCAGGACCCATGGTAGCACTCATTTCACTATTAAGAAGGTAAGGACAACGCTGTCAGGGTAAATTGTAAAGAATGGCGTAAACTGTAACAGAGAAATGAGTGCTACCATGGGTTAAGGTGGCAAGATCGTTATATGACATGTATGTCGTGAATATATATATATATATATATATATATATATATATATATATATATATATATATATGTGTGTGTGTGTGTGTGTGTGTGTGTGTGTGTGGGGGGGTGTACAATGAAAATCTTGATGAGTGGATGGGAAATAGAAAGTTCACCATGGGGATCACTCCAGTGGCTCTGCTTGATAGAGGCACTGGGAACTAACAACAGGCGGCAGAATGCTAGGACACTTCTGTGGGCTAAGCTTGTAAAGGGCCATTAGCCTAGCACACTCCTATGAACCTATGAACCTATGTATAGCAGGCTGCATAGTCACTCATAACTTTAAGTGCAACTGTGTTAATGTTTGTACAAATACACACCTGTGATTAGCCATTCTATGCACTGTGGTTAACTGCTCTGAAATGGAACATACAAATATTCTACTCTGGCTAACAGCTGCACGTAGGGCAAAATGGCAGCCCTTAACTTTCCTAGGGTATATATGATCCATAAAAAAAGGTATCACAGTTGGGTACAGGACCATGGACTTCAGCCACATTTGATGGACACATGAAAAGGTGAGGGAGAGGTATTGTTATCAACACCAAATGTTGCAGCATTACAAGGTAATATGTGGGTGTATCCACATGTACAGTAGCTACTGTGATCCCAGCTATATTTCTGACATTCAAAGTGCGTGTGCACAACAGTGTGTAAAACCCAACCCCCCCATTGCAGATAGACCTGACACCCATGTACTGGTATGTAGATCATGCCACAATGAGTAATACAATATTACACTGATGAACACAGTAAGCCTACCTGGATGCTCCTCTGATGTGGACACTGAGGCACCCATCTCCAGGATGTATGGTGTGATGGATGCCTGGAAACTGTTGGTTGATCCTAGGTTCAACTGGAATTCCTCTGTGGCCAAGAATGGTTGTTCTGTTGCAGGCCCTCCACTGGTGGCAGCATAATCTGTGGCAACAGTAGCTTCCCTTTGCTGTGCAGCATTCACCATATCCATGGCCCGGTGTCAGACCTGCACATAGGTCCTGTCCTGTTGGCCAGTCTGATTAACAGCACACACAAGGTCGCCCCACAATGCTGCCTGCTGTTCACAATTGTGCTGACTCCTGGAAATCAAGATGTGATATATATTCATCATTCTCTGCAGTTGAGAATGGTGGATGTCTCCTGCGGTACATGGTTCCTGAAAGACAGCAAGAGGGGATCATATTACAGGACCAGATATGTGGGCGTCCACTATGTACAGACCCTGCACCCCCATAATGGCCTGCACTATCCACTGCTCTCTCACACATCATACCCCACAGTCTGGCAACACACTACATGTGTGGATATCACCAAGAGCATATCAATACTGGGTTATGTCCTGTATGCCATGACAGTTTCTGCTGTCAGCCATCACTGCAGTCTACTGTGGTGTGCCACCTATGGGGAAATCTTCACTAATATGCTATACTGCTACTGTCAGACAAACAGCAGTGTGCTATTACAACTATATGAGGACAGTCCAGCAACACCAGTGTGCCACAATGACAGAAAGCAATGCACACTTGCTGTAGTATATGTCCTCTGTAGGTATCATACTTCTTAGCTATACAGACGTTTGCAGGATGTCAAGATGTTTGCCTCATAGATGTGGTCCTTTTCACACAAACTTGTGAATGTCTGACAAATGTTTTGCTAATCATTGATGGTTGATATCAGAAAATAAAGTCAGATTCTGACTTTCACACATCATACCCCTCAGAAAACAGTTATACTACAGTAATATGTGTTAATCTACTTATGTTTCTGCATTGTATTGGCAATGTTTACACCCTGTTGCTGAGTTTGGCCCTTTGGCCCACTATTAATTATGGCTTTGTCCTGATTTCTTGCTGTAGGAGGTTGAGAGGTATGTTAGGCATAACTCTCAACCAAACTGGGACACATGTCAAAGAAAAAGGGACTTAGCCAGAGTGCACCAGGGACATTCAGTGATACTTTTTTCAATGTTAGAACTTTGTATGTGAGACATTCACATAATGAGAGGAGGTGGCATACAGTACATCATTTGATGTTACAAGAGTGTACACCCTTAGTTATTATCACTATGTATTACCTGTAATCCACTAGCTTTCCTACAACAGATGACCATTGTAGGAGGGATCGACAGGGAAAGAGCTGAGATGTGATGCAAAGCAAAGACAATTGAGATGCATGCCTGTAGGTGTAGGATAACAGAATATAAATGACATCTCAATACCATGGCTCTAAGACAAGCCTACTGCTGTACTCCCTATTCCCCATACCCCCATCCTCTCATCTGCATCCTGTTATATGGAGAAATCTGTTACATACCTGATGGAGTGCAGTATTCCTTTTTGAATCTTTCCTCTGGAAAAGCTTTTGACATACACTGTGTGACTGAAATCTTGTACAGTCATGTTCCTCATAACCAGTTGCTTGCCTTTTGAAGGTAATGCTTGTTAACAGGTAATTGCCTCTGCACCAATCAGTGGCTCAGAATTGCTAATTGCAGTCAAAATAGCTGAATGTCAGTATCTATAGTCAATAACATGCCATCACAGTGCAATATATAAGGCCTTCATGTAGCCTTTGGCCCCTTTCTTAGTATTTGTGATGGACATTACTGAGGTGTGGAGAATACAGCATCACAGTAACTATCCACTGTAGAGATTTATGAAGTATGTCCACAGTTTGTATCCAATAACATTGTGGTCATTTGGCAGGTCACTGGCAAACATTGTGAGCTGAGGTCACTAAGGGAAGAGAAGAAAAGGAGCCACTTTTGTGATTTTAAGTATTTTCTTCTGATTTTTTGTTAAGTTTTACTGCTTTCCCGCCTATTTTTTGGCATTTTCTGGCTTGCTAAAGTTTATATCTGTAACAGTAACAGTACTTGGAACACATCTAGAGCCTGTTTACTGCATTTCCTGTGTTGCACTTAATTTAAAATCGTTTTTTTCTCTAAAAACTGCATTTTACCTGATTTTGGCCTAGCAATCAAGTGTGGGGTCATTTATTGCACTGCTGTGATTATTTTGCTGCTTGTGTATCTCTGCTACCTTTAAACTACAACAAAAAGAAAAAAAAAAGTCTTGCTTCTTTTCCCACTTTCTGAATGTTAAGAAAGTTCAGTTACAGATTTGCTGTTCTGAACAGTTTGGAAGTTTCTAGAAGGCCAGTGCTTGCTTGGGCTAAAGGGAAGTCTCTGTGTTCACCAGTGGGAGTGGTTAACACTAAACAACCTGCCAGTCCCTGGAGGAGTGGTTACTACCTAGAAGCTGTAGTTTTATTGGCCATTGTGGGTCAATTCTAAACTCCTTTATCTCTCTCACTTAAAACCCTACAACTCTCTTTTTGCACGGTTTTGCGCACTGAGCAGCGTCGGGCAGCACCGCCTAAACAGGTTTAAACTATTCCAGGCTCCACAAAGTCTGCTCTTCACTTTTTTCCTTAGAACTGTTCAAACTCTCAAAGTAATCACTATATTCTCTTTCTAAAGCCCTGCACTTGCTCAGCTCTTATAAGCAAACACTAACTAACTAAAGCACTACACCCTCCTTGACTTCTCATAAGTATTAGGCTCCCAATTTGTCCTTCCTGATCAAGTGAAAAATCAGTTCCCTTCCCTAATCTGATCAGTAAAAAAACAGTTCCCTATACTAATCTGGTATATCCGAGGGTCATTTTCAAGGTTACTCTCCAGTCCAGCTGGTGAATCTGGGAATTTTGAGGCAATGTTACAATTGCCTTATGTATACAGACAACCCTCTCCTCCTTCCAACAAACTCTAATACATGTGAGAGATGCAGTTACACAGCCAAACTGGCGGCAGAGCTCTCTCAACCCAAGACTGGCACAGTCAGTCAGGAGGAAAAGGTAACCACCCACACCACAAATCCAGTCTCATGCAGACCTATTGCATCTGCATACCCAACACATAAACACACAAAAACATACTCGGAGGCTCTAAATAAAAATCTGCCTAAACAACAAAGACCTCCTAAGCAGATATCCAAGCAACAGCCACCCCTCAACAATACCCATGAATCACATATCTCACAAAATCAGTGTGCCTCACAGTCACAGCCCTCAAGGCCAAACAACACACCAAATACACTTGTTATAGGGGACTCTATTGTCCAGCACACTGATGACCCACTCACCAGACTGAACAAGGAGAAGGTCACTGTAAGCTGCCTGTCAGGTGCCAGGATCCACCACATAATGCAAGCACTCAGGTCACTCCAAAGAAAGTACAAGTATGACTCCGTCATTGTCCATGCTGGTGTGAATGACCTGAGACGTACCTCCCTGGACTACATGAAAAGAGACATAGAGGAGCACTCTGACCATGTAGCCCAGGCTGGTATGACCCTGACCTTGAGTAGCATCTTGCCCTCACCAAGAATGATGCCACAGTATAAAGACAAAATTATCAGTTTCAACAATTGGCTAAAGTATTGGTGTCATTCAAAGGGGATCCAGCGTCTGTCAGCTTGGGATGACATGCTCGACAAGCCACGTTGCTTCGCTAGGGACGGTTTGCACCTGCCACCCTTAGGCTTTCGTATACTGGCCAAGGCTCTTGCCACCCCCATAGTGCCTTTTTTAGGCAAGGCTCAAAGGACAAACCCACCTCCAAAGACAACCCAAGGATAAAAAAACTAAAGGTAATGCTACTCAATGCCAGAAGTCTAACCCTCAAGATGCATGCACTCGAGGCTCTCCTCAGTATGGAGAAAATCGTTGTCTGTGCAGTAACAGAAACCTGGTTCAATTCTCCTGAGAGCACCCCAGCACTACCAGGTTATAACTCATACCATGCGTTTCGGCCCCAAAACTTGGACCGAAGCACAAAAGGAGGGGGAGTATCTATATTCATCAAAGATACCTACACCTCCAGGTTAGTGGCACAAAGCATCGGAAACCATCCATGTGCAACTAACAGCGGGCAAAACGGCCTTTCAGTTTGTAGCCTGCTACAGAACACTCTCCCTATTACAGGAACCCCACTTGGCATTCCTGAGAACACTGGAGAATATGAAGGTCTCTCCAAACACTATGTTATTGGGTGACTTCAACTACCCAAGCATTGACTGGGAAAACTACTGAAGCCCAAACACCCTTGCCCAACGGTTCCTTGAATTTATAAACTCTAACACAATGGAGCAACTGGTCACCACTCCCACAAGAGGGAACAACATATTGGACCTGGTCATCACCAACATGGGGACTCTATGTTCCACAACAGAGGTAAACCACTCATTGGTAAGATCAGACTATAAACAAATTTCCCTGGACATCCATATCCCATCCCCACCCCCAGCCAAGGAAATCACTGTAAAGAAATTCAAAAAAGCCAACTTTGCACTTCTCAAGACTGAGGTGGAATCCTTCAAAGCCCCTGGGCCAGAGGATAATACAGCCCAATCCACAGAATCCTTTACAAATGCATTCTATGAGCACCTGCAGGAATGCATGGATCATGCTATGCCAAATAAAACCAAGACTCACTCCTCCAAAAACAGGAGACTGGTCTGGTTGACCCTGGCCATAAATAAGCTATACAACAGAAGGAGGAAGCTACTACATGACAGAGCAAAATCCCAAAAAGGGAAGGCATCTCTGATTAGTATTAGCAAGAAACTTCGATCCCTCATAAAATCATCAAAGGCCAGCTTTGAAAGAAAAATTGCCCTAGACATTAAAGATAATCACAAGGCCTTCTTTAGTTATGTCAGGAACATGGGCGGAAACTCCCAGATATGCTCTGAATTGTGGCATAACGGTACAAAATATACTGAACCTACAGACATAGCCAACATCCTGGCAGACAGATTCAGCGCACCCCCCCCCCTTCCACCCCAAAGGAGTAAATGCCTATCCCAACTGAATGTAACCTCCCTGACATCACAGATGCACAGGTGAAAGCTGCCCTCTCCAAAGCAAAAAACACAGCATCTATGGGACCGGACTGTGTCCCAGGCTGTGTCTTGCACGAGCTCCGAGAAGTACTGAATCCTCACATTAAGTCAATGTTCAAACTTAGCCTTACTACAGGATATGTACCCATAGAATGGTGTACAGCTACAGTGGTCCCACTCCACAAAGGTGGTGCCACAATGGACCCCAGAAACTATTGCCCCATAAGCCTGACTAGTCTGGTCTGTAAAGCTATGGGGCGTATTATCATGGAACTCATAAACAAAGACATTGGGAGCCTCCAGACACTGGACCCTACCCAATTTGGCTTTGTTAATGGCAGATCTTGCCTCTTAAACCTAGTTGATTTCTTTGAAAGAGTTACCAAAGCCATTGATGAGGGCAAGGTAGTCCAGACAGCCTACCTGGACCTCGCAAAAGCCTTCGACACAATACCCCACTCGGGCATCATAAATAAGCTTACCAGCTTAAATATCAACCCCTATATCACAAGATGGGTTGCACACTGGCTCAGAAATAGAACACACATGGTCAGAATTGCAGGTGCCATGTCCGAATCCAAACCAGTTACAAGTGGCATCCCACAGGGCTCAGTTCTGGGACCTCTCTTGTTCAGTATATACTTCTCTGAGGTTCAGGCTAACACGGGGGGATTATGGCTGACAAAGTTCGCAGATGACTGCAAACTGGGGACCATAATTGAATCTCCAGCTGACACAAACATCCTCCAAAAGGGTCTCACAGAGACGGATGCTTGGTGCCAGAGTCACGGCCTCAAGCTAAATGCTAAAAAGTGCATAGTCATCCCCTTTTGGAAAAACAAGGTGCCCACAAATTACCACATAGGTGGTAATCCATTAAGTATGGAAGAAGTTATTAGAGATTTGGGGACCGACGTAGATAGTAATCTCTCCTTTGATAATCACGTTGCCAAAGTGGTTAGAAAGACCTTCTATATAGCCCACCTTATCATGAAAGGTTTCGCATCTAGATCAAGAGAGGTCATTGTGCCCCTCTACTCGTCACTCATCAGGCTCATAATTGAATACAATGCCCCTTTTGGAATGTACCTTACCCGACACCTGCAGCAACTGGAGTGACCCCAAAAGTACCTCACCAAGAGGATCATGGGCTACAAACAGATGTCCTATGCAGCTCGACTAAAGAAACTCCAGCTCTACTCAGTTGCTTACCCACTCAGAGGCGATCTATGCCTGATGTACAAAGCCATATCAAACCCAGAATTAATGGACATGCTCCACCTCAAAAAATCCAAGTCCCTTAGAGCTACACAATCCAGGGACCAGACTGAACAAGGAGAAGGTCACTGTAAGCTGCCTGTCAGGTGCCAGGATCCACCACATAATGCAAGCACTCAGGTCACTCCAAAGAAAGTACAAGTATGACTGGTCATTGTCCATGCTGGTGTGAATGACCTGAGACGTACCTCCCTGGACTACATGAAAAGAGACATAGAGGAACTCTCTGACCATGTAGCCCAGGCTGGTATGACCCTGACCTTGAGTAGCATCTTGCCCTCACCAAGAATGATGCCACAGTATAAAGACAAAATGATCAGTTTCAACAATTGGCTAAAGTATTGGTATCATTCAAAGGGGATCCAGTGTCTGTCAGCCTGGGATGACATGCTCGACAAGCCACGTTGCATCGCTAGGGACGGTTTGCACCTGTCACCCTTAGGCTTTTGTATACTGGCCAAGGCTCTTGCCACCCCCATAGTGCCTTTTTTAGGCAAGGCTCAAAGGACAAACCCACCTCCATAGACAACCCAAGGATAAAAAAACTAAAGGTAATGCTACTCAATGCCAGAAGTCTAACCCTCAAGATGCATGCACTCGAGGCTCTCCTCAGTATGGAGAAAATTAATGTCTGTGCAGTAACAGAAACCTGGTTCAAGGCTCCTGAGAGCACCCCAGCACTACCAGGTTATAACTCATACCATGCGTTTTGGCCCCAAAACTTGGACCAAAGCACAAAAGGAGGGGGAGTATCTATATTCATCAAAGATACCTACACCTCCAGGTTAGTGGCACTGCACAAAGCATCGGAAACCATCCATGTGCAACTAACAGTGGGCAAAACTGCTTTTCAGTTTGTAGCCTGCTACAGAACACTCTCTCTATTACAGGAACCCCACTTGGCATTCCTGAGAACACTGGAGAATATAACGGTCTCTCCAAACACTATGTTATTGGGTGACTTCAACTACCCAAGCATTGACTGGGAAAACTACTGAAGCTCAAACACCCTTGCCCAACGGTTCCTTGAATTTATAAACTCTAACGGAATGGAGCAACTGGTCACCACTCCCACAAGAGGGAACAACATATTGGACCTGGTCATCACCAACATGGGGACTCTATCTTCCACAACAGAGGTAAACCACTCATTGGTAAGATCAGACCATAAACAAATTTCCCTGGACATCCATATCCCGTCCCCACCCCCAGCCAAGAAAATCACTGTAAAGAATTTCTCAAAAGCCAACTTTGCACTTCTCAAGACTGAGGTGGAATCTTTCAAAGCGCCTGGGCCAGAGGATAATACAGCCCAATCCGCAGAATCCTTTACAAATGCATTCTATGAGCACCTGCAGGAATGCATGGATCATGCTATCCCAAATAAAACCAAGACTCACTCCTCCAAAAACAGGAGACTGGTCTGGTTGACCCCAGCCATAAATAAGCTATACAACAGACGGAGGAAGCTACTACATGACAAAGCGAAATCCCAAAAAGGGAAGGCATCTCTGATTAGTATTAGCAAGAAGTTTGATCCCTCATAAAATCATCAAAGGCCAGCTTCGAAAGAAAAATTGCCCTAGACACTAAAGATAATCACAAGGCCTTCTTTTGTTATGTCAGGAACATGGGTGGAAACTCCCAGATATGCTCTGAATTGTTGCATAATGGTACAAAATATACCGAACCTACAGACAAGCCAACATCCTGGCAGACAGATTCAGCGCAACCCCCCCTTCCACCCCAAAGGAGCAAATGCCTATCCCAACTTAATGTAACCTCCCTGACATCACAGATGCACAGATAAAAGCTGCCCTCTCCAAAGCAAAAAACACAGCATCTATGGGACTGGACGGTGTCCCAGGCTGTGTCTTACATGAGCTCCAAGAAGAACTGAACCCTTACATTAAGTCACTGTTCAAACTTAGCCTTACTACAGGATATGTATCCAAAGAATGGTGTACAGCTACAGTGGCCCCACTCCACAAAGGTGGTGCCACAACGGACCCCGGAAACTATCACCCCATAAGCCTGACTAGTCTGGTCTGTAAAGCTATGGGGCGTATTATCATGGAACTCATAAACAAAGACATTGGGAGCCTCCAGACACTGGACCCTACCCAATTCAGCTTTGTTAAGGGCAGATCTTGCCTCTTAAATCTAGTTGATTTCTTTGAAACAGTTACCAAAGCCATTGATGAGGGCAAGGTAGTCCACACAGCCTACCTGGACCTCACAAAAGCCTTTGACACAATTCCCCACTCGGGCATCATAAATAAGCTTACCAGCTTAAATATCAACCCCTATATCACAAGATGGGTTGCAAACTGGCTCAGAGATAGAACACACATGGTCAGAATCACAGGTGCCATGTCCAAATCCAAACCAGTTACAAGTGGCATCCCACAGGGCTCAGTTCTGGGACCTCTCTTGTTCGGTATATACTTCTCTGAGGTTCAGGCTAACAGGGGGGATTATGGCTGACAAAGTTCGCAGATGACTGCAAACTGGGGGCCATAATCGAATCTCCAGCTGACACAAGCATCATCCAAAAGGGTCTCACAGAGATGGATGCTTGGTGTCAGAGCCACGGCCTCAAGCTAAATGCTAAAAAGTTCATAGTCATCCCCTTTTGGAAAAACAAGGTGCCCACAAATTACCACATAGGTGGTAATCCATTAAGTATGGAAGAAGTAATTAGAGATTTGGGGACCAACGTAGATAGTAATCTCTCCTTTGATAATCACGTTGCCAAAGTGGTTAGAAAGACCTTCTATATAGCCCACCTTATCATGAAAGGGTTCGCATCTAGATCAAGAGAGGTCATTGTGCCCCTCTACTCGTCACTCATCAAGCTCATAATTGAATACAATGCCCCTTTTGGAATGTACCTTATCTGACACCTGCAGCAACTGGAGAGACCCCAAAAGTACCTCACCAAGAGGATCATGGGCTACAAACAGATGTCCTATGCAGCTCGACTAAAGAAACTCCAGCTCTACTCAGTTGCTTATCGCCTACTCAGAGGCGATCTATGCCTGACGTACAAAGCCATGTCAAACCCAGAATTAATGGACATGCTCCACCTCAAAAAATCCAAGTCCCTTAGAGCTACATGCTCCAGGGACCTAAACCTCAGCACAAAAATAAATAGGACATGCTGGAGGAACAGATTCATTTCCCAGAGGCACCCCTCACTCTGGAATAGAATCCCAGTTCATGTTAGACATAACCCCTCACTGACCCTCTTCAAGCGAAATCTGGACGTGTGGATGGGAAATCGCAAATTCACCACTGGGATCTCTTCTGTGTCCCTGCTAGACAGAGGCACAGTAAACTAATCTTGAAAGGGTCCCTTCTGTGACCTACTTTTCAGAGGCACAGTAGGCTAATCTAATAGGGAGGCGGAAGCCAAATACACTCTGGCAAGGCTTATAAATGCCCTAGGGCAGATAACCTAGTATCTACCTAACCTATGAACCTATGTGAGTGTTCACACTTTCTACCCTTCCGAATATGCATGCTAATGTAGTAGCTATTATTATATCAACTTACTGTCTTTGTAGGAGCAAACTGTTAAACATGTCCCTATCTCTGAGCCTTTGCCCCCATTAAGTATGGCTGTGTCTGGATCCCTTGTTCTAGGGGGTTGGGAGGTATGGTAGGTCTTTAGCAGCTAACTTTACATTCAGCTGTGTATGCTACATGCAGCCTACAACATGTAGGGGGATTGTGAACACTTTGGTAGACAGCAAGCTGTACATGTAACTATGTCAGCTGTGCTGGTCTGTCATTACGGCAGAGCTAGGGTAAGGGTATTCTATACAGTCCAATTGATGTATGTGCTTTACAGCTGTTATGCAACAGTGTGAATAACAGAGTAGTAGGCAACATATAGTTAGGCTGTATGGATATATGCACTGTGTCTCTGCCTGCAGGCCTTTGTCTTGTAAAACTGTGTAGCAGTTAATTAACTAGCAGTAAACTGTGGGGATTAATATTACAGGATACAGTCATTACTTGCTGTCTTCACAGTAATGTAATTGAAGTGTGACACAAAGCTGGATTTGAATCCAGGACTGTGTAGCAAAATGTACTACATGCAAGGCATTTAACAGACTGAGCTACTGAGACACTGCAAAAGCATGTGTATTTGCAAGGTATATGTGTACATATACAAGCTGTGAGCGACATTTCTACATGCGTGAGTTTGTGCGTGGCTTTATATGCTTGTATTTCTGCACCAGCGTCCCAGCTGTACATGTACTTTGCCATTGCTGACTTAGCAGGTATATTTCCACAAGTTGCTAATAAAAAGGCACATATACGTGCTATTACAGGCCTCACTTTCATCCATTAGTATGTCTTTGGCTTTCCACTAGTGTATCATTGCACCAGGGTCCAAGGTACACTATTATTTTTCACATTTCTTTTTTAAGTTACATGCTTAATGACAGTAGGTAGCAGTCAGTATATATTGCTGGAAACAGATGCTTCACCTTAAAGCTGTGTAGCATGCTAAGTTAATGCACTATGCTGCAGTTAAACAAGGCTTGGGTTTGAGTCTTGGCAGAGGCACTTATTTTTCTACATGTCAGTAACAATGAAATAGACAAATATAGGCTTTAAAGCTCATTAAAGCTAATTTAAGCTGAGCTAAGCGAAGAGGTGCAGCACTCCATGCAGCTCTATACAAATCCACACTAAGAAAATAAAAAAAAAAAACAGGGGTGATAGGATAGTGGTGAAGCTGAGGTAAGGAGGGGGAAAAACATAGTGAAAAGCAGGTAGGGATGTGCAAGAAGAGTGAAGGGAAGAACCATAGCTATCCATTTCTTGGACAGCAACAACTGTGCATTTTGACAGATTTTGTACATGAATTTAGACTCTCAAACCCTAGAGAGAGGGTTGAAGACAACATAAATGTGTTGCCAAGCCAATTGGACCAGATTAGTTGTGTCCAGTGATACGTGTGTGAAATGGAGCGCTATATGTGGGGAGATATTTTTTGTGGGACAGGTTCCTATTTTTTAAGGAGAGTGTGCAATGTTGGGGAAGGTACATAGGTATGTGTGGGGAGCTAAGTTGGGTAAGATAAGATGCAATAACAGACAGGTAAGACAGCAGACAGGGGTGGTGTGTGACACATGAGGAGTTAAACACCTTAGATAGGGAGGATGGTGTGAAGTAGGAGATGCATGTGCCTCCAGACAGCAGCAGTGTGGCTGACATCCCCACCCATGGGTAGTCAACACTACTCTTTCACTGCCCTGAAGGTGGCTGTGCTGAAGGCTGGCTGCCAGGGCCAGCTTGCTCCACCAGGTTGGAGAGTATTCCCTCAATCTGGTGCAGGCAACATTCATAGATACAATGAATGATCCTGCGCACCATGACTGGCAGTTGCTGTTGGGTGACTACAACCCCTCCACCACCTCTCCCAGGGTGAGGCCAGGTGGTGCAGGGGCAGCAGTGGGGGCAGCACTGGCCTGGGTCCCAGACATGCCAGGACCTGGTGCCATGGCCAGTAGAGGCAAGGTAGGCAGATCACCAGGAACTGGCCTACAGTGATGTGCTGGGGTGATGGATGTATAGCATTAAGTGTAGGTTAGTTATGAACAAAACATAGTGTTAGTAATAACAGCATGCTAGAACAGTAGAAACAACCCAAGTACATATTAATGCATATCATGTGAAAAGCAACAATAAATTACAAAACAGTCAGTATATTAACAGCATGCCAGTAATAGTTACAACATAAGGCCAGCAAAATAGGTAATTCAACAAGATATGTTAATGTGCAATCATTATAATACATAACAATAATAAAACACATGCCCCAAAATAAAGTTTAATGTAGCAACATATGTTAATAGAGCGGCATAACCAATGAATAAAAATAATAAATATATGAAGGTAAGTGGTGGGAGAGAGAGAAAAATAGTCTATTAGCACCATTATAGACTATATATTTGACAACAGTACTATTATCTACTCTACAGGTCTGTCCTTTCTTTATATGTACAAGTCCCCTATAGCTGCTGTAGCACATACATACCTCTCAAGCTATCCACATGGGACAGTATGGGCCAAGCAGTAACAACTGTGGGTACACAACTACACAGAACACTTGCATATCAGGTGGACCTATATACTTTGCTATTTAGGTAATCATGTTGATGATAAACCTGTGACAGAGGGATAACGTGACAGTGTGACACTTGAGAGACATGTAAGTGTACAGCAGAGAAACTAGACAACTATCACACCTTGCTTGGCAGGCATGGGGATAGAACCCATTAGCAGTGACTGCAGAGGACATCTACATGGCATGTATGAATTGCCTGCAGCAACTTTTTAGCAGACACCCAGGCATACAGCCTTACCAAGAATACATGTTATTTATTTTATTTTATTTTATTATTATAATATTTATTTTCTTTATTTTATGCTGTATTTTCAAATTCTTGCTAATGATTCTAAGAGTTTGTGACATCTAAACACACAATTATTTACTCATAATAAGAGCTACCACACCCATTTACCTGTAGTTCCTGTGGAGAGGGAATCTATAAACATTACGTGACTAATACTGTAATACTTATTGCTACATAGCACTGGATTTGAACCCTGGTCTGTGTGTGGCAAAATGTACTACATACAGAGCATTTAAACTGAGCTACTGAGTCACTGCTGATTACTGATTAACTGATATTTGCCTAGAGCTCACCTGGAACCAATATATGACCTCATAGTAGTACTACAGTTTTGTACTAGACTGCAGTAACAGTAGAACACACATGCATGAACTGCAATCATGACAGAGATAGTAGGTAATCTGTACATTACTATATAGACTACAGGTGTACATGATATATTGTTAGTGGGTTGAAATATCTGTGGAGTCAACAAACAATATCAGATCATGGAGTGGGCGACCTCACCCTTTTACCTTGCTTACCTGTTGCTTGTGGATGACAGAGCTTTATGTGAACATTATTGGCCTAGAATCAGCCATGACTGGTACTATATATGTTAAGCAATACATTTGGCAGCCATTATATTTGCAGTCTACAGCTATTAAACTATTATACTTGACTGCAGCACTTACCTCACAGCCTGAATGCATATAGCTGAAATGCAATGGTTAAAACAAGGCAATCGTGATGTACACAATTTACCTTGGTGTTATTGGTATTGGTTCATGTGTTATTGCAGAATAGTTGCCATAATTAATTTCTTGCAAAACAGCTCAGAATCTACACTTATTGCACAACAGACTTCATTGGATATACCTTCATGCAGTTACTGGTATTGTTTCATGTTTTTATTACACAACAGTTGTCATAATTAATTTCTTGCAAAACAGCTCTAATTCCACATTTATTGCACAGCAAACTTTATTAGATATACCTTCATGTAGTTATTGGTATAGTTTTGAGTTTTTACTGCACAACAGTTGTCATTATGCAGGTTTTGCAATACAACTGTAATTCCACAGTTATTGCACTGCAAATTCTATTGTATATACTTTATTACAGTTAATGATTTAGTCTTTCCTGCGTATTGCATTATAGTTGGCAGTATTAACTTATTACGGTGCAACTCTTAAGTCCACATTCTTTGCAATACAATCTTTACTGTATATACCTAATCGCAGTTAATGCGTTACTCTTTCTTGCTTATTTACTATAGATAGCATAATACATCTGTACTCACGACACTCACAGAGAAACTTGGCCAAGTGCCTGGCATGCTCCAAAATATTGCAAGTTTTCTCCTCTGTGGCTGTTGGGAGAGAAGCACACCATTATGCATACCAGTTTAGCAGACATTAGGTTTAGATATTGGTCAAACAGAGGTAAAATTACTTAAAGACTTGTAAGGCATTCCCTGCCTGAGCTTCTTGGACCCAGGTGTCCAAGAGATCCCCCTTTCAATGCTTCAGGTTGTCATGGTGGTGACAAACCTGATCACCTGTGCAGGAGAAACCTGTCACACTGAAGAGTTCATGTGCCAGCTAGTCTCAGGTCTCTGCCTTGCACTCTGAGCCCTGGAACCCTCCCTGCAGCAGCTGGTCATCATGCTTTTTTAACAGGAGGTCAACCATGACCCTGGACTCCTGAATGCCCCAACTCTGCGCCCAGAAGCACACAGCCTCACCAGCACCTGCCACAATCCCTTCAAAGTCAAGACTCCAACAGATTATGCTGTATTCCCTTTTATTGAGCTTAAAATAGCCTGTTTTCCTGCCCTTAAACACCATTGGGCAGCATTTAAAAAAGCGCCACATCGCTTAGCTCCATGCAAACCAGCTCAGCTCAGCCAAGCTTCATGAAAACTCACAGAACCCCCATGCTTTGCAGTGTTTAGCAATGCACAAACCAGCCAAATGGAGCCGAGCAGAGCTTAAACATTTTCAGCCATTATTATGTTTATGTGGTGCTTAGCAGGTCTTAGCAGAGCTTAGCTGAGGCCAGCAGGCCAGAATTTAAAAATAATTGGCATAATTTGTATTTCAAAAATAAATGCTTATTTTCCCTCCCATGTATTCAAACCCTGCACCTATTGTACATGAGGTCCATTTAGCTACATGGATATGTGGAATTTTGCTATCCCTTTACATATACCTCTGCAATACCTATAAGCACTGCTGATAACCACGCTGTGCAAACCCGCTCAACTACACAAACATAGCATTTAAATAATAAAATACATATATAATGTGCAGACATAGTTAGTACCACACTCCCTACACTGATTCAATAGCCATGTTCTACAGATCTCCCTCAGCAACATGCCATGATTAATATGCATGGCATGCTGCTGAGTAGGAACTGTGTACACATACATGGTAACATTCCATGTAGGCTCTACACTATGCCTACACAGATTCTGTTCAGTGAGCAAAATGACATTCTATGAATAGTACTTTCATGTGTTTGGCCAGGAAGCAGGATTATAAACCATGAATCCTAAAAGATATGTTGAAAATAATCAGAATTGTTTACATTTTTGCTTCCCATTTTGTTGATTTTTTGCAGCATTGTTTCCATATTTGTTGGTGCATTTAGAGATATGATGAGGAGGAATACAGAGTCAACAGTGTTCACTGTTCATGCAGCAGAACAGCCTCTGGGGTTGAGATCCCTGCCCCCTTGGTCCATGTCATGTAGGCCCTTGAAGGGGCAGACTGTGTCTTGCTTACTGTTTTCTCAGGAATTCTGCTATCCATGTCCTTTTTCTTGATAAGTCAAACAATGCAGCCAATACTGGAACTAGAGATCTCAAGCTATTCCAGGAAATAGATAAAACTAAATCAAGGTATATGTCCTTCACCCAGAACCTCTTCTTACTCTGAAATAGCTCCCATTAAATGCCAATCAATGTGATAATCTGTCAACCTGCAATCATAGCTTAGACAATTGGATAAGTGCTTTAGAATTCACTGAGACTTACAGGCTTTGCCTTACTTGAAAAGGGCAATAGAACAGAGACAAAGGGTGGTTATTGGTAAGTTACACAGGGCCTCAGGTAAATTTACCTTGTATATCCTATGATTCCTCTGATTTCATTGGGGGTGATAAGTTAATTTTCATAAAACACACCTATCTCTCCTCAAATCTGGGGGGAAGTAAGTATTTTCATCCAATGGTGAAAACAGTGTACATGTTTTTATTTTAATTTGTTCGACGCATGCAAACATTTCTGTTCTTATCATATAATTTCAAAACATTTAAATAATGTATTCATTCAGATTTTTCATTGGTATGACATATATAATTTTCTCAGTCTTGAACCCAAATTATTTATGTCATGACAAGCAATTTCCTATCATTTTATATTACTGCAAAAACTCTTTACATCAACAGATGCCCATATTTCATTTTTAATGATGGAAAGTAGAATTGAAAGAGGGGCAGTGAGTTCTCTGGGAACCCATTTCAAAGGCTGTGACCCACTAGAGCAAGTCCCGAAATGCATAGACTGAATAGTTGAAAGATTGGACTTGTCTGTACAAAGTCTGAGATGACATTTCTTGAACTATTCCCATTTCTTTGAGGTATGGTGATCTTGGAGTTGGTATATAGAAGTTTAGTGATTGTGGGGGGCTTATGAAACACATGGGGGTGCTTGCCTCCCTACAAAAAAAATGTAAGGAGATGAGTGATTTTCACTGTGCGTGGCACAGTGGAACAGTAGATAGCATTGTCACCTCACAGCAAGAAGTTCTCTGGTTTAGTTCCTGGCTGTGGTGCATTCTGTCTGTACATGTCTTCCCTATGTTTGCATGGACCTCCAGGTGCTCTGGTTTCTTCCCACATTCCAAAGACATGCAGTAAATGGATTGGACACTCAAAAGTAGCCATAGGTATGAGTGTGCATGCGGGTGTGTGGTGTTAAAGAACTACCGCAGCAGGGCAAGCCATCCGGCAGTATAAACTTAGTCAAAGTGCCATCCTGACCCCCTGTGTAAAAGGGGGTTGTGAATGGATGGACAGATTCTTCTCCTGTGTTTTCAGTATTTTTTTCAGCTTTTCGTCACTCTGCCTTTTGAGTGCCGACAGTTTAATAAGGAGCAGTTATGTGTTTTTCTCCAAGTAAATGGTAAATTTCTGGGAATTCCATTGCAAGCTGCCACCAGTTCTCAACTTGTGTAATATATCTCAGTACTGTTGTGCATAAATTATAATGATTCATTACTGATATATAATGGAAATTTCAAAACTTTTAAATCGCCTGTCTGCGAGAAGCTAAGCAATAGGATCGATGCAAAGGAAAATCACTGAAATATCTAAAATTACCTTCTTTATTTATTTAGGCTGGGATTCTTGAACATACATGATGGCAGAACTGAATCAAACTGAAATTCATATGCTGCACTTCTTCCTCATCAGTTTCTCAAGTTTCCAGGATTTGACGTCACATACGATCCTCATCACCATCCTTTCTGTAGCATATGTTGTAACACTTCTGGAAAACGTTTTATTTATACTTGTTATTCTGTCCGACAGAAGACTGCATTCTCCTATGTATACTTTGATTTGTAAGCTAGCAATTTTAGATATGTGTATTCCAACTGTTACCATTCCACAACTGCTGTATGGTTTAATAAGCTATGACAATTCAATCAGTTTTGGTTGCTGTATGGCACAGATGTCATTCTATGTTATTTTTGGTACTACAGAAGGTTTTCTGCTGGCCCTCATGGCCTTTGATCGTTATCAGGCCATCTGTAAACCACTTCATTATCCAACTGTGATGACCAACAAATTTGTGTTTATACTGCCTCTTCTTTGTTGGACACCAGGAACTTGTGTCAGTAGCATTTACATATATTTTTTGCTCAACACACAGTTCTGTGGGAAAAATAAAGTACAATATTATTTTTGTGACTATTCTGCAATACTAGCTTTAGCCTGCACTGATGTCTTTATAGCAGATATTTTCAGCTTAGCCATATCTATGACCATAATGAACATGATCTTTATTTGCATTCTGGCATCTTATGGAAAAATTATCTTGGTAATTAAAGCTGCCTCCTCTGAGAGTCGCTGGAAGGCATTTTCCACCTGTGCCAGCCATCTGTTTGTACTTCTTATCCTTATTATGGTAGGGGTGTTTGTCTTTATTTCTTATAGATTGCCTAACTTTTCTGATAATGATCGGATAATATCTGCAGTTTTTCAGAACATTGTCCCACCTTTAGCTAATCCCATAATTTACTGTTTTAAAACAAAAGAAATCAGGGATAGTTTTTTGAAAATCCTTAAAAAATACAAAATCACAGTTGTTAAGTTTTAACAGTATTGTAACTATTTTCAAAGAAAATTGAAACTTCTTTTCAGACTATTTATTGTCAATGTTATTATTTTCTTCTAAATAAGTCACACCCATTTGCTGTTACTCTTGATGTTCTCTTAGTACAAAATTATAATCTTGTTCCTTTGTGCACAGTTCTTCTGTATTCTCCTTAGCTGTTCTGCTACATTGTCTTCTCATTAACTGCTAGCTTCTTTTTGTTCATATTTTAGCCCATTGTGTGCTAGCATAATTATTTTCCAGTGTTCTGACCAGTATTTATCAGTGCTTTGAAGTATGTGTTGCTAACAACATATTGTTATATAAATGACAAAATTTATAGTCAGAAAGCGACACATCACTTCTGTTCAATAGTGGTTATTTAGGTAAGAAGAAAGCAAACACACACGCGCGCGCACACACACACACACACTTGTATTATTATCTTTCCAACTACAACCTTGAAAATGAAAATATTTTTGCAGTTAGGGTCGGACGGAAATAAAATTTACTGTGTAATATAGCTGATGACACAGATGCTTATGTATACAATTCACCAAGATGGCAGATGAGAAGCATGCTTATTTGCACAGTTACACACAAAAAATATCATTTAATGCCGTCTTACTTTCCATCATTGCAAAGGATGAATATGATTCTTCATGCTGATGTTTTCCATCAAATCCCTGTCTTCTTAGTCTCAAAAAGATCAAGCAGTACAGTGTATATGAAAGAGAAATTATGGGTCCCATTTATTGACATCAAATACTGTGAAGTAGTAAAATGTAACACCGGGATTAGGTATATACAGTGAAGTTATGGTTCTGCTTTATTAACGTCAAACACAGTAGAGCAAGAAATGTGACATTAGCACCAGGTGTATAGATAGATCAATCAGTGTTTTATATATGCTATTCAAAAATATATGTCTATCGGGGAGAAGATGGTCAACAATCGTAACTGCTTTGCCAGGGATGGCATGTACCCAGCCCCCCTAAACTTTTGTATATTGCCTAAATTTTGTCTACCCTATAATGCCTTTTTTAGGCAACATCAGTCTTCTAAAGCTTCCAACATAACAAAACAGAATCTAGATAACCTAAAGATATTGCTGTTCAATGCTAGGAACCTAAACAAAAAATAAACTCCACTCCCTGCAGGCACTACTTACCACAGAAAACATGGATATATGCATTATCACAGAGCTCTGGTTCAAGACCGTTGAGAGTACGCCATCATTACAGGGTATCAGTGTCTTCCTTGCATTCTGGACCACTGCTTTTGATGAAGGCCCTACAGATGGTGGTGCACTCATATTCTTAAAAAATTCACCCCGACTCACTAAAAAGAGAATGACCTGGAACTCCTCCAAATCCAACTTACTGTCAACAAAAGTTCTTATCTATCATAGCTAATTGTAGGACCCATTCTATTTCCTCAGCAACCCATAACGCCTAGTTAACTACAATGGAATCCATATGCATTAAGCAAAACACCATTCTACTAGGAGATTTCAACTACCTCTCATTAATTCAGAGACCTAGAAACCCTCAAACATCTATACTCAGAGAATCCTGGACTCCATCAATTCAAACTCTCTGGAACAATTAGTCTACTCCCCTACCAGACATTACAAAATCCTGGACTTGGTCCTTATTAAAATGGGACAGTTTTGCCCCAAACAATTGTCACTTCCTCCATGGGCAAATTGGACCACACATCTGTCACATTCATCATTAGATTGCTGCCGGAAGCATCTTCCAATCTCTCGGTATCCAGAGAGTATACTAAGGCTAATATACTAAAACTGAGTGAAAACCTGGCCAGTTTCAAAACCCTCCTCAAACCTGATGATGTCATTGCATATGTGGAACCCTTTTGCTGCCAGATTCATGCCAGGCATATGGAAAAAGCCGCATGGACACAACTCTCTTTCTCTGATGTAAATGCAATGCAAAAAATTAAGAATAAGCCACTATAGTGGTACACAAATATAAATAGACTCAAAGTACACAAAAACCCATCACACACAAAACTTTATTCTCAATATGCTAAAAAGCATAGTTACTAAACTAGACAAGGAACCTCAGACCCTGATAAATTCATCCAAGGTCAGATATGAAGTAAAAATAGCCAGCAAGGCAAAATATAAGCACAAAGCCTTCATTTAATTATGTTAGAGACCTCAGAAACAATGCTCAACACTACAAAGAACTTACAGTAAATAACATCATATGTATGGACACAGTGGACCATATCCAATCTATTAGCAGGCAAATTTAGCTCTAACTTCATCCCCTCTGCCCTCTTGCTTCCTATATTCCCAGATCACA
>NC_056743.1:1682442111-1682502111 GCF_019279795.1 Protopterus annectens
CCACAGACCCAGGCAATTAGAGACCCATAGTTCTGATCAGCCTCATATGCAAAACCATGGAATTAATCATTCAGGGCATAGGGAACCTCAAGACACTGTACCTGTTGCACTTTGAATTCATTGAGGGCAGACCATGCTTACTCAACCTGGTGGATTTTTTGAAAATGTCACCAAAGCAATGGATGAGGACAGAATGGTTCACACCACATACAGTCACCTGGCCAAAGCTTTTGACACAATTCCCTAGTCAGGCATAGTAGAAATGTTAAGTAAACTGTGAATAAGCGCCTGTGTCAGCCACTGGATTGCAAGCTGGCTCACAGACAGGTTGCAGATAATAAAATGGGGGACATTACCCCCACAAAGAGACCAGACACCAGTGGAGTCTTCCAGGGTTCTGTGCTGGTATCTGCTATATGTGGTATCTACTTTTCTGATGTAAAAGTCAATAGCAAAGGGATCTGGCTGACTGAGTTTGCTGATAACTGCAAGTTGGGAGTAGTCACTGAATCCTCAAATGACATGGCCATCCTGCTGGAAAGTTTGCTTCAGATAAATAAATAGCTGGTGACAGAAATCATGGACTGAAAGTAAATGCCAAAAAATACATTATTGCACCCTTTGGGAAGTCCTCTCCCTTATGCAACTACTACATTGACAGTATGCCCATAAGAGCTGACCAAGTTGTTCAGGTTTTGGGAATCAATGTGGACAGTGACCTAACTTTTGACTAACATGTCTCTATCATTGTAAGAAAGTCACTCGATATTACACAGCTTATAAACAAAGAGATTATGTCTAGATCTACGGATGTCATTGTCTTCCTTTCTTCGGCCCTCAATAGGAAAATCATTGAATATAATTCCCCCTTTGTCCTGTATCTGCCAGACTTATACAACAACTGTAATGCCCACAGGGATACTTTAATAAAAGACTACAATGCCTAAACACAATGTCCTTCATGGACTGACTCTAAGCCCTGTCACTATACTCAGCATTAATTAAAACCAAAATACCACTGCCAAAATACAAATTCAAACAAAAGAGCAAACCGCACCAGGTTAGTGAGGATACAAACTTTATTATAAAAAAAAAAAAACAACAAATGAGTTAAGCGCTTTCGTCTGTATAAATAACAGACTTCTTCAGAACAAAATCAATTAAAAAAAACAAACCATTTATATCATTGTTAGAACTCAAAAACCAATCACAAAACAACCTTCATTAAAAATTTACGTGCAAAGTATGTCACCATCAGGACACCCAAGGATGCCATAATTAATTCTAGCATAATATGCAATAACAAAACACCACCTTTTGTTGTATCTTTCGGCTTTTCCCAGTTAGGGGTCACCACAGCAGAACTCCGGTCCGCTAATGATTGGCAGCAGATTTTTGCACAGTTGCCAGCCCTGACATACAACCTTCAACGAAGGTACGCCCATTCACGCATGTCTCCACACAGAAGACGCTTTAGCTGAGAATCGAACGGGACAACGTCTTGCTGTGAGGTGACAATGCTACCACAGTACCACCACTGCAGTATAATAACAAAACACCACCTAATATTGAAAACTTACCCTAACCAAATAATACAAGTTTTGATTTGTGTCTATGATAAATATAAAGTATAGATGCATATTTAAATAAATAAATTTTAATATAAATGTGATAGACTTGATCGTTTACCATAAAACCAACGTCCATATAAAAAATATAAAATATATACACACACACACACACATATATATATATATATATATATATATATATATATATATATACCTACAGTTTAGCAGCCCTTGTTTTCAAAACACTAGAAATAGAAATGTTATAATTTAAGCCAGGGGGTCTAACAACATACAGTTTAAGTTGTCATAATAACTCATTGTATTCCAGCCTAGTTTCCCATGGCCCACCCCTAGGACTATGAGGTACTTGTAAAACAAAAAGGAAATATCTACTAGTGGGAGATGTAATACAATTTCTGTAAAGTGCATTGTTCTCTTTAAAACGAGTCATATATATGTGCTCATAAATGTATCTCTTCATACTCGGTATCCTACAGAGTCCCAATACTGATGGATTTATTGCACATAAGCAAGTCATATGGTATCAGAAATATTTGGTCTAGGGATCTAAACATCTTCTGTAACATCATCAGCATCGGTTGGTGGGACTGGTATATGTCACAGAGGATAATGCTGTCGTGGAACAAGATCCCTATCCTCATAAAACAAAGTTCATCCCTGTCCATATTCAAGCGCAACTTGGATTTATTAATGGAAAACAGAACATTTACCCCAGGACTGCTCCCTCTATTACTAGTGGACAGAGGCAGCTTGTAAATGCTTTATGCCATGTATGGGCCCCCTCAAAATATTTATGATATGATCCCAGTTATTCTCATTAGGGGTACTATATAATTATCAACCATGGGATGGCTAAGGCCAGTCTATAACCAAATGATATAGGCTAGTTCAAGCATAAAAAGGGAACCTAGCTAGGCTGTAAATGGCCCATATGGGCAGCTAGCTTAGTACTTACGAACCTGTGGAACAGAAGGTGTACACAGTGTTTAAACAGCAACAACTGCTAATTATTTGGGTAATCATCTTACATTTAGTTCCACATATTACGAGTGCTCATATGAGAACTGCTTGAGTGTACTAATCTGAAATGGAAGTTGGTCTTGTGATGCTGTTTCCATCATACCACATAGATGACTTACAGCTTAAAATACAGTATAATTTACTCCAGTCTCTCAATCTCCTGATAAAAGAGAGAGAAGGTTCTTCTTTCCTCTCAGTGATAATTTCTCTGAGGTTCAGATGAGGTGCCTGGCCAGACAATGGTAGTGTAAAATGTGGAAATAGCCTTCCAGAAATATATTACATATTGCAGAAACTGAATACATAATATCCTGTGGATGAAACCCCTTATATTCCATGCTGTTCAGTGTTCATTATCTCTGTGAATATGCATTGGTCTTTTCGGCTTTTCCCGGTTAGGGGTCACCATCTCTGTGAATAAAGACTATAAAGATGTATTTGTCTGCATTTTAATTGGCCTTTTGAAAATTAAAGACAGTGTGAACAAATGGAAAGGAAAGAGAAAACTTCTCCCTGTACTGTTCAGAAAAAATGCTTTCAAAATAATATTCCCCAGCCAATTTTCTTAAGGTTTGTGCATTTTGTACAGCATTCCTTATTTCTTCTGTAATGTGTGAATTTTCATAATGCAGTAAATTTGTCAAACTATTTAAGTAAGTTGTAAAGTACCATTCTTTATTGTTTGCAGAACAGTAACTTCTGCACATAAGTCATGTCATGTTTGCTGTTTAATGCAGTTTAAAGTTAAACAAATGCGACAGATAGCACTAATGTCTCAAAACTCTAGCTTCTCAGATTTGCTCACTGCCTCTGGTGCTTTCTGTCCTTCCTGTGTAGGTGCTTGTTTCCTGCCAGATCCCAAAGACATGACAGTGGGTATACTGATGAGCCTCTAAAAAACTGTGCATATGATGTGGTGTGTAAACTGAGTCAGTATGTATGTTTATATCCTGCAATGTGTTTGTATCATTTTTGCCAATCATCTATTTGGTTGATGGGTATGAGGGGTGTTGTGTAATATAAAAATAACAGCTGAACAGTCAAAATGTCAGGGAAATGTTTCCCTGAGAAAGGTGAGTGGGGTTAAAGGAGGTGAAACTGTTTGTGTGTGTGTTTGTGAGTCAGGGTTAGGATCAGGGATACTTGAGGAGACAGGTTTTTATGCTTGTGTGCAAGTGTGTATTTTAGGTTAGGATCAGGGTTAGGTAAAGGGCTAGATGGAGTGTTGTCAATATGTGTTTGTGCGTATTTCTGTGTCTGAGTGCTTCTTGTGCAGTGACAGTGTTTCTTGAAGGTTTTTATTGAAGTAAGGTGTAGGGTTGAATTTGGGGGAGGGGCAGCAATAGGGTTAGGTCACCACCCTTTTCTAAGGTGGTGCGGAATATTTGATCATATAGAGGACAACTGCTGCAATATACTGCTCTCCTGCTCAAGACTGGTTCTCTTCCTTATGACCATCATTTGCTGGGAGAGACTTAGCCTCACCTATGACCCTAATATGATATGCAAGTTATCAAAGAATTTATACATGCATTTTTGCAATGTATGTGCCTGCACAGTCCCCAGCTGTAGCAGAATGTGCATGATTAATTCATAATACAAATTGTAATATGAGTGATTTGCATATTGACACCAGATTCACAGATGTTCAGGAGATTATCCCTGGGATTCATGAAGCTTGCGTCAGGCACAGGTGTAGCGTCGGCGATCTAACACCAAATATGGCCGCAGAGCGATTCAGGTACAAGCTGTTTCCACATGCACTACCTGTGTACGCCACGCCCGCACAGCTCCTGGTGCATGTATGCTAATCACCCTATGCACAGCAGCATAGCATACAAATGAATGTATATAGCGATTCAGGAAGCGGTGCAGGCGTAGTGTGAGCATGCAGAAATGTAAACCAGAAAAAAAATGGTTTACATTTTTCAAACATAAAATCACAGCCATGACAGCAGACCAATTTCACATATTATACTGTTAATATATGTCAGTGGCTAAATATATAGCCATTGGCATAAAACAACATGCACAAAATATGAAAAACAACATTTAATATTATGCCCACACTAAAGCGAAGTTAAAGCACAGGGCATCGATGCGCAAAGGGGATGGCAAGGAATATACTAAAATATTGATTAAAACTGCAATGAAACACATATCACGATTTCCACATAATAGTCAATGGCAGGCATGCTACACCATACTCATGGCACAAGGGTTGCTAAGGGGCAGTGACAGTGTTATGCACAGTAGTTAGGAATTAGTAGGCAATGCCATGCAAATGAGAGGAGTAATAGTGAATAGCAGATTTCTCGCTGGTGTAAGGATGCACAAAACAGCGTAGCATTGTTACACCAAAGTGAGCCCTTGAGATAAATATGACATCAAGAGAGGGGTGTGTCACCATTGCTGTAAGCACATTGGAACATTGCTAAACCAGTCTGCCCCTAGCTAGGCAATGCTGTAAGATAGGGGTGTGTCAAATTGTCCATAGCTATGCTTAGTGGAGAGTACACCAGGTAACTGAGTATGCATGTGAACGGAGATGAAAATGCATGTAAACATGGTAAATGGGTATGCGCATCGCGCAATGCAACTGAAACAGGAAGGATATAGGAAGGAAATAAGGAAATGCTGCCACAGTGAAATTGGAGTACAAAAAGCTAATTAACACCTAGGAGCCTACAGTTGGCCATTGAAAACAGCAAACAAGGCTGCAAGCAGCTACCTGCATAACAGTGAAGGGGATGGGCTGTACTGGAAAGAAAACAGCAAAGTGTGAAAGAAGAACAAAGGCGATAATCAGCTACAAGGCACAATTCGCCATGACTGGGTAGGGAATGTACAAAACAAGAATGACGGCAGGTGTATGCATGCCTGAGAATGGGAGGGGATCCAGGTCTAAAAGTGATTTAAAGGGCAATAGAGTAATCAAGCCAAGCAAGTAGATCTCCACAGTAATGGCCCCACACTTGCAGTACTCATTGCAAAACACATAATTAAGACATGCAGCAGCTGAAATAGTTCATACACACCCACATACATCAGCAGCATCCATAGCACAATACTATAACATTTGAAAGGAATCACACATGTGTGTATTCCCATACACTCTGCACCAGTGGTGTATACAGATGGGGAACTTTTATTATGTACGTTAGGGGCTGCCATAGCTGTGATCCATCAGCATGCGTACGAGACTGAAGCTGGTGTGGAGGATGATGCACACGACCACTGCAGGCACCAGAGGAGGAGGAGAGTGTTCAGACCCAGCCTAACCTACCAGGGGCAACATGATCTGGAAATAGTAGAGTATTACAGGGTGGACAGGGCCAACCTACAACATCTTGGGGAGCTGTGCCGGCCACGCCTCACAGCCAGAACAAACAGAGGGGAACCCATCCCAGTGGATATGAAGGTATGTGTAAGCCTGAGAATACTAGCTATAGGTACCTTTCAAAGACCAGCTGGGGCTATCATGGGGATCTCACAGGCATCGGCCTCCAATGTACTACACCAGTTCCTGGATGCCATGTTACCATATGCCAATGAGTACATATACTACCCCTGAACGCAGGAGGAGTTGGCCAGCAATATGCGTCTCTTCCACCATGTGGCAGAATACCCAGAGGTACTGGGTGCAATAGACTGCATGCACATACACATACACATCAAGTCAACACCTGGTGAGCAGGGAAGGCACTACATAAACTGCAAGGGATACCCCTCCATCAACTGCCAGGTCATGTGCAATGCCCAGGGGATTATCATGGATGTGTGTGCTGGCAGCCCTGGAAGCTATCATGACTCCCACATCTGGCATGCGTCACACTGTATCATTTATTTGCAAGGGGGGGACATCCCAAATGGCCACCTGGTGGGGGATGCTGGCTCTGCACTGGAACTGTGGATGATGACTCCCATCAGAAATGCACACACACCTATGCATGAATGACATAATGAGGCACATGCACAAACCAGAATCATCAAAGAGCATGTGATTGGGATGCTTAAATCATAGTTCTGTTGCTTGTTGCTTAGACATGTCTGGTGGAGCCTTGCAGTACTCTCCAGGCATGTGCGCCCACATCTTCATAGTGTGTGCCATGCTACACAATATGGTCCTGCGTAAGCAGCTGCAGCAGGGACAGAATGGTGAAGGCCCTCACAGTCCACTACCATTGCCAAGGGCCCCACATGCACAGAGGTACTCAGACCACGAACACCCTGAGCCAGGCCCAGTAGGCAGATGGAGGTGTGTCCAGTATGCCCATGCCTTGGCAAAGAGGGAACGTATCGCACACACACTGACAATGTAGGCACCTAGGGACTGACACCCTTCTCCACCTGCACACACAGTAAAAATGGATGGCACACACACAAGACTACTTGTACATTGTCATGTATAGGCAGTCTACTGTTTGCATCCAACATAGGCAGCCCTCAACTATTGCACACACAACAACCATTGGCTCAAGGTAAGTTTACACCTGAATAGTAAATTAAGCTATCAGCATATGCAGATACTGTATATATAGATTCATAGGTAGGTACTGGGCCAACTACCAGAGGCCATTCATAAGCCCAGCCAAAATGTGTCAGCGTTTGCCACCCCATTGAGTCATTAACCATCCCTCTGTGGAGCAGAAACAATGGTGGGATCCATGGGGTGCATCTACCATTTTCCATCCACCCTTCAAGGTTTCTCTTGCAGAGTGTTAGTGAGGGGCTCTGTAAAGTGTAGATAGCGATGTTGTTCCAAAGTATGGGTAGTGTCTGTGACAGGAAGCTGTCTCTCTAGCATCATCCAGTTATTGTTGTGGCAAGGTCAGCTCACTACAGTGTGTGGCTCACTGTGACATGGATTCCCATAGGTGGAGCATATCCACCAAGCCAGAGTTTGACATGGCTGTGTTGGTCAGTGGGGATCATCTCTGGGTAAAGGAGATGTCACTGAGTAAAGCAGGAGTGTATCCAGTCTGACTTCATAGGCCATATGTTGGAGGCCAGAATTCCTCGTGGTGAGGTACATTCGCGGACCCCCCAGCTGTTGGATATGCAGTCTGAGATACATCCCACATGGATTATTATACCGTATGATGGGACTGATGAGTGATGAGTAAAGGGGCACTAAAACCCCAGAATGTCTAGATGGGAATCCTTTAGTAGTCAGATGGCCTACATAGAAGGAAGTCCTAACTACTGTGGAGTTATGATTGTCACAGGGGAGATCACTATCTACTTTAGTCCCCAGATACCCCATTACCTCATCTGTATTAAAGAGGCTGCCGCCCATGTGTTAATATATGGGTGCCAATTCCACTATGGAATGACCATGCAGTTAGTGGCACTTGGCTGGAGGCCATGTCAGTGTCACCCTGTGATGCTCTCTGTGAGGCCCCCTGAGGGATGTCTGTGTCAGCTAGACTATCAGTCATGGCTCCCAGTTTTCAGTCATTGCCAAATATTTTATGCTGTAGTCCACTTGTGTAAGCCTGTACATTTGAGATGTATATGCCAAACAGTAGGGCTCCTAGGACTGACTCCTGTGGGACACCAGTTGTGACTGTTCAAGAGTTGGACCTGGAGACCACTAGTTGTACCATGTGGGTTGTGTGTGTAAGCCTGTTGGCAACCCAACCTGTGATGTATGGGTGAATGTACAGGCTGGTGTGTTTATCAATAATACCTGAGTGGGGCATGGTGTCAAAAGCCTTGGTGAGGTCCAGGTGGTATGTGTGAACCACCTCCCCTGTCATCTTACGTCTTGGTGACTGTATGTAAGATGTAAAACAGGTTCAGTAGGCATGAACTGCAGTCAACCAAGCTGACCTGGCTTGGGTCATGTGTCCGACGGTTACTAATGTCATTGTTAATGAGTGCCATGAGGATGCGAACCATACCATTGCAGACCAGGCTATCAGGCTTATGGTGTGGTAGTTACCATGGTCAGAGTTGTGATTTCCCCATGGTGGAATGGAATAGCCATTGCCACATGCCATTGTATGGGCATGTAGCCTGTGGAGAGGCTGAGGTAGGGATGCATAATTAGGTGGGGGGCAGGTTGTCATGTACAGTTTGCAAGATGCAGTCTGGGTCAACATCTGCCTGCATTGATGTGTGTTCTGCTGTTAGTGAGGGCCATTTCCTCCTGTGTGTCTCTGATGGTTGGGATATTGTACCTTATGGGTAGTGTGGTGGGCTCTTTAGGAGGTTAAGTATGCACCGCATGTATCTGCAAGGATGTTGGCGATATCACCAGGGTCAGCATATTTTGTGTTATATTTCACTGGCACAGTGTGAATCTGTGTGTCACCACGTAGATCCCTGACATAACCAAAGAAGGCTTTGTGGTTATCTTTCAAATCCATGCATATTCTCCTGCTGATGTTAGTCTTGGATGATGTCATGGGAGACCTACTGTTAGAAAAATATGCATTTGAATATATGTGAAATGCTAGTTTAAAAGCAAAGTAGTATGTAATGCATTTTATTCTATTAATGATATAACAAAAAGGCTGAATTCATGTGTAATTGCAAGTAGTTTTGAAACTGCAGTGTGGCTTGTAGCAAGTTGACCTCTGACCCTGGCAGCTGCCAGCTCAGCAAGTCTTAATGTTTATGCTTTTCACAAGTGATTATCTGCTGGGTCAGGAAATTAAATATGTGAAATAATGAAATCTCCTGCTCTTTCCTGCTGGGATGATTTGGCCTTGTGTATGTGTTACTAAGATAACATGCAGCTGTTGGGAAAGTGTTACAGGGAACAAAGAAGTGTATTAAAAGACTGAATCT
This sequence comes from Protopterus annectens, assembly GCF_019279795.1. Lineage (NCBI taxonomy): Eukaryota > Metazoa > Chordata > Ceratodontiformes > Protopteridae > Protopterus > Protopterus annectens. The sequence continues at coordinate 1,682,451,522 of NC_056743.1, forward strand.
GCTATTGTATTAGGACTAGTTTGAAGCCTTGAAGAAGTAACTTTACAGAAAGACATTATGTCTGACCAGGTGGATAGCAAGGCAGTATTGTTAACCAGAGGAAAACTTTTCTAAATATACAGCATCAGCATAAATCGATGAATAGAACATTGTAAGCTAAAGTGATATAGATGCCCTGTGACATACCACGTCAGTAAGGTGGGCACAGCTTGAATGTAAAGACTATAAAATTGTATACTTCCTGTTTCATGTCAGACAAAATTCTGTACTTGTACATTTTTTGCCTCCTGGTGTACACTTGTAAACTTTTGAACCTGAACCTCCTGTGTATTGAACTCTTAATTTTATTTAACAGTTTGGTCCTTCGGACCGGAAATCCCTCAAACAGCTGCAGATCAGAGTCTATCAGTGGTCGTATACTGCGCAGGAGAAGTTACCGAAACGGTTCTTCTTGGGTGAAAAGACCTCCGACTGAATTGTCGTTTAAAGAGGCTGGCCACTTTCTGATCTGTGGCCGAAAAGGGGATCCTGGACGGCTCAATACCGGAGGCTCAGGTAGGAAGATTTTGCCTTTTTTCTGTTTTAGATCAGGGACTAGGTTACAGTAAATATTATTGTCAAGATTTGTTATGCAGATCAGGGACAAAAGGAATTACTGTATATTTGGTCATAGATCAGGGTAACATAATAAGGTATGCAGTTATTCTAGATAAACTGTGAAAAGGAACTGAAGTCTTGATATCACGTGATAAGAAGGGTTATGTAACATTTTCTTTTACCATGGGAAATCAGTGCACTAAAACATCGCAAAATCCGCCCCTAACCGAAGACGCAAAATGCATGCAATCACAACGTTCTGATAATGTTAGGTATTATACGAAATGGGTTAACAAATATGAATTTGATGGTAAATTAGATAAAACTTTGCTGGTTAAACTCCTTAAGCAACTTAAATCCGATGCAGGAGGTCAGGCAAAAAAGCAACGCCAATTAGGCATTCCTCAGGCACACAGGTGGATTGAGGAAGCAAATCGTAGAGAACAGAAGATTAAAAATTCAAAAACATTATTCTTAGACAAAGAAGATAATAACTTAGTAATAGCAACAGCTCCTCCTCCATTGCCCCCTCCATTACCTTTTTCAGGATATGAATCGAGTGGACAGGCTGGTCCACCTCCGCGTTATCCTGAGGTCTCAGCAAGACCACAACCGTTTGTTAGAGATCCTATTGAAACTAGGTCCCGAGCACGTAAAACACATGGGGATGCAGAATCATATCAAATAGAGAGAAACCTACAGGATGAGAGTGAGGAAGAAATATGTCCACTTATAGAGGTCCCAAATCCTCAGGTAGGACAGGCAGGGCAGGACCCAACACTCTTAATATATAGACCATGGACACTGGAGGATATCCGGAAAGCTACTGAGGGAATTCCCCATCCGAAAGTTAATTTTATGAATTTTTTAGAAGATTTGCAAGGCATGAGGTTGAGTTACCACTTGAATGGGGAAGAAGTAGAAAAAGTAGTAAGACAAATTATAGGTCCAGACTGGCACATGATTTGTGGCACCTGGAATCTTCGTAATGCAGAGCTTAAACCACTCCCACATAGTGACGCAGAATTAGACAACAGAGTGAAAGGTCTTACAGACCGAATCTCTGAGAAATGGAAACCTAGAGCAGATTGGACTTGCATTAACCAATGCATACAACAGGAAAATAAGACAATAGATGGGTACTATGCTAGATTATTGGAATGTTTTAATAATCATAGCAGTATGACAGTTCCTGAAAATCAAGTGAATGATTCCTCATATGAACAACAATTAAAAAATGCATTTTTGAAAGGTTGCATTGCACCTATCAGTAGCTTCATTACGAAGCATATGATAGACCATCGAACAGGTAGGCTACAAGCCTTACTTGAATATGCTAGACATGCTGAAAGACATTTTAATAGCAAGAAGAAAAAGAAGGCGCAAGTCTTCACTGCTGAAGATGGAGCTGAAGTATTTATGTTGCAGTCAGGTAAAAAGGGCAAGAAAAATGCCCAGGGAAACAAACAGTCTGACAAACGATCAGAAGATTTTGAGGAAAGGAAAAAGAGAGGTGAGTGCTTTAAGTGCAGAAAGAAGGGACATTTAGCGAGGGATTGTAAACAGAACAAAAAGGTAATTACAGAAGACAAGGGAGATGAGGACTGACTATATGATAGTGAAGATACATCATGCAGAAGTCAGAAATCATCAGGAGGAGTTAATAAACAGAAAACAAATATAAATGTGATACAAGGAATAGAGGAAGTGCAAGTAGATATGGAGGATGAAGAAAGTGAAATTTTGGATTTAGCATTATTGAGCTTAGAGCTCTACTTAGCAGATATGAAACCGGAAGTTACACTTCTGGTGGAGGGAAGGGAAGTCAAATTCCTGTGTGACTCAGGAGCATTACGGACCCTGATACACCCCTCTAAGTTACCAGAACATTCTGAATCACCTGATTATATACTAGTGAAAGCTGCAAATGGACAGCTATACAGGGAACCACTTTCCCATGATATAGCAATAACTGACCCTGTTTCAGGTATGACCCAAAGAAGTAAAATTGTTGTTTCTGCAAAGTATCCAGTGAACCTGTTGGTTAGGGACCTTATGCAGATATTTGGCATAGCAGTAGTTCCGACTGTGGAGGGTATGGAAGCACAGAGGCAAATGGATACTTTTGTGCTGCGATCGTAGGGTAAAACTTTTTAATGGTACAGCCAGGACCTAGTTACGACTGGTCCAGGGGCAGTAACCGAGGAACTGATGAACGTAGCCATCTGTAAAGCCCCCTTCCTCGACACTGATCGACAGCATTTGTTACACTGTACTCTATACCACTGTACTACGCCAGGACCTGATGGAGAGTATGAGCAAGAATTGTTCAGGAATCGCACAACTAGATTGGTTTTACGTACTTTGTATTGGGATACTGAGGGGAACAGTGTAGTCAGCTGTTCGTTACCTCAAGAATTCCTTGCATTATATAGGTCAAATTGATTACCACATGTCAGCTTGACAAAGAACAAAAACGTAAAATGGGCAGCCTTAGGAGAAAAGGTAACAAGATGGGAGAAACAGACTGACTTAGAATTGTCAGAAAAGGGAATACAGAAACAAAAGTTGAATTGGTTGACACAGACACATCCGGCTGTACACTTGCAATCTAGCGAGGACAGCTGATTAGCATTTTTATTAGAAGAAGAAGAGAAAGCCTTAAGTAAAATATCAACGACTCTTTGGTCCACAGGCAAGTCAGATGTAGGACTTATTTGAACAGCAGGACCAGTTACAATTACACCAAACTCGGCATTTAGGCCACAGAAAAGACAATACCCCTTGAGAAAAGATGCAGAAATAGGAATCAAGCCTATCATAGCAGCATTACTCAAAGAAGGAGTACTGGTAGAATCTCCTGATTCACCATGTAATACACCTCTATTTCCTGTTAAAAAAGCAAACAAGGAATGGCGGATGGTTCAATATTTACAAGCTGTAAACAATGCAGTGATACCCAGAGCACCCACGGTGCCAGACCCACATACTTTGTTAAACGATTTAAAACCGCAACAAAAATATTTCTCTGTGGTAGATATCAGTAATGCTTTCTTTTCGATACCTATACATCCTGATAGTCAATATTGGTTTGCATTTACGTTTCAGGGTAAAAGGTATACCTATACTCGACTACCACAGGGATATTGTGAGAGCCCAACAATATTTGCACAAGAAATGGCTAGCAACCTGGCAGGGTTTACCCCACCAGGAGGTAGTCAAATTCTACTTTACGTAGATGACATCTTGCTAGCAGCCCCCACCCAGCAGCAATGCAGGGAGGATACTGTAGCGTTATTGAAATTTTTAGCAACACAAGGACACAACGTAAATAAAAGTAAGTTACAACTTTGGAAAAAGCAAGTTAGATACCTAGGATATGTGATATCCAATGAAGGTAGGATATTAGACGAGGATAGAAAAACAGCAATTTTGCAAGCACCCAAACCAGCAACCAAGAAGGAAATGATGTCCTTCTTGGGGACAACTAATTTTTGTCAGAGTTGGATACCAAATTATGCTTTGGAATCTGCTCCACTGACTGACTTGATATATAAGACACCAATGGCAGCACAAGATATTTTACAATGGACACCTGAAGCAGAAATGGCTTTATGCAGGTTGAAGCAGTTGATAGCTTCTTCATTAGTTTTGGGACTCCCAAATTATCACAAATGGTTCTTTCAGACCATAGATTACAAGCAAGGATATATGACGTCAGTGCTGACGCAACAACATGGGGATAAGCAACACCCCATAGCCTATTATTCATCACAGTTAGACCCAGTGGCATGGTCTTTGCCTCACTGTGTACAAGCGGTAGTTGCAGCTGCAATGGCAGTACAGGCCTCGGCCTCAGTGGTGTTGTTCCACCCTCTCACATTGAGAGTGCATCATGCAGTCGCAATAATTTTACTGCAAGAAAAAGTAGCATATCTCTCTCCTGCTAGACATCTTTCATGTATGACTATACTGCTGAGCCAACCTCATATGACAATTGAACAATGTATGATATTAAATCCATCAACATTACTTCCAACTCCTGCGGATGGCACACCGCACAGCTGGCTGCAAGAGATTGAACAGTTAACCTTGCCTAGACAAGATCTCACAGATATGCCCTTGGATGATGCCAAGGTGACATATTACATGGACGGCTCATGCAGAAGGGGCCCTACAGGAAAGAATCTAGTGGGGTATGCAGTAGTTACAGACACTGAAATTTTAGAAGCCCAACCCTTACCACATAACTTATCTGCACAAGCAGCGGAATTGATAGCTTTGACACGGGCATGTACTTTAGCAAAAGACAAATGTGTAAACATATATACTGATAGTCAGTATGCTTTCTCTACAGTACATGTATTTGCGCAACAATGGCAAAATAGGGGAATGATAACATTGAGTGGAAAACCAATTAATCATGCGCAATTTATTTTGGAACTATTAGAATCTATTCAGTTACCTACCAAAGTAGCTATTTGCAAATGTATAGCTCATACAAAACAACAGGATAGAATTTTGAAAGGCAATGCAAGAGCTGATGCAGCTGCAAAGCAAGCGCCACAGACTCAGAAACTTTACTTTTGAATGAGGAATTACAACCCTCTGAGATTTTAGATTTAGACATGTTGAAAACAATGCAGATGCTTACTACAAAAGCAGAAAAAACAAAAATGGGAAAAACAAGGCGCAATCCTTGAAAATGGACTGCACATTTCCAAAGAGAAAAAATGATATTGCCATCTAATTTATTTAGATATGCAGCTTTGTTGAGCCATGGGCAGTGCCATGTCTCAACAGGGGGGATGGTACAGTTAGTAAACCAAATATTCCAAACATATGGATTCACAAACTACACAAAAAAATTGTGTGCAGCTTGTCATACTTGTAACAAGCATCATGCACAAGGGGTGTTTAAACCTAAGCAAGGAAGTTTTCCTATACCACCATATCCGTTCCATACTATTTGTATGGATTTCATAGAATTAAATAAATGTGAAGGGAAGAAGTTTTGTTTAGTTATTGTAGACATGTTTTCTAAATGGGTAGAAGCTTTTACAACTAAAAATCTGGATGCAGCAACATTGGCAAAAGCCCTGATAAAAGAAGTAATCCCTAGGTTTGGCATTCCAGAAAGGATTTATAGTGACAACGGCACACATTTTGTCAATCAGACAATTCAGCAACTTGGAAGATTTTTTGGAATCTCCTTGGAAAACCATTGTGCCTACCACCCACAGTCAGCAGGACTGGTGGAAAGGTACAATGGAACCCTTGAAAGTAAACTTAGGAAGTTAGTTGAAGAAACCCAAAAGAATTGGATACACTGTCTGCCTTTAGTACTGCTGAGTATGAGAACGGTTCCAAATGTGAAGGGTTTGACTCCCTTTGAAATGGTTTTTGGGAGAGCATATTATGTGCCTCAGTGGAAAGCGCTCATGCCTGCAGAACAAGAGGCTGACAGTTCATTAGCTAGTTATATGAGAAAACTGTTAACAAATACATCTGTTTTTCAGTTTAACTCTTTTTCAGATAAGGAGCAGACCAGACTGGTGGAAGCAGTTTTGGATCCCGGGACGTGGATGTGGCTGAAAGTGATGAAGAGGAAGAATTGGGCGAGTCCAAAGTGGGAAGGACCATACCAGGTACTGTTGGCGATGCCTACTGCAGTCAGAGTGGCTGAGAGGATGTCCTGGGTTCATTTGACACACTGCAAACTGGTAAAGAACTTTCAACTTGATAAAAACTTTGTGACTGTGATTGATATACAACAAGGGCAAAATGGCCAAGAACAAAGCGAATAGAAATTTAGATCAACCCCAGAGATGCTGCATAATCATTTTGTTGAGTATACATTTATTGACTATAATTGTGACAATTTTCCTCTTGTTGTGGTTTTTCCTTCACTCAACCACACAAGTGAAAGTGGGAAGGCGTGACGAAACGTCTATAGACTGGCATCCAAATTTTAACACCTACCTAGCTATGAAGCGTGTATATGCAGAGACTATGAACATTTTGAATTGCTGGGTTTGTACAGCTATACCAACAGCATATGGAGGACTGATAATGTCCGCTGTCCCTTTGGGATAAATGAGACTTGGGAGAATTTTCTTTTTGATACAGGAACTGTGAGATCACAGGACAAAATAGCTTTATTTTTACCTGTCACGCAAAAGGGAATTGTGTGTTTTTACAAAAATGGCACTCTCCAGGTGGGCTGGAGCAATTGTAATATAACAATATCTTATCGGTGTTATATTAAGACTAGTAATGGCAATATTCTTTGCAATACTAATTATGACTCATATTTGAACTCACTGAAAACAACCATGAATGAAATTCGCAAGAATCCTGTTTTATTTAAACAATTGTCAGTTATAGACCAGAAAATGTTTCATGCAGGGTTAATGCGTATTAGTACTAAAGTAGAAAACTGTTATTTTATTTGTGGGAAAAAAGCATATAAATGGCTACCTGAGAATTGGTCCAGCAGTTGTTTTTTGGGTTATCTGGTTCCGGCTATAAGACATACTGCAGAACTACCTTTGGGAAAGATACGAAATGTGAGAGAAGCAGCTCAGAAACCTGGAGGTCCAGTCGAGAAACCTGTAAATCCAGTAGGACGGATCGAAGCTGGCTGGAAAGACCATAATAACGTAAAGGACAAAAGCAAATTGTCTCATATGGACTTGAGTGACAGTGTTATATCTTGGGCAGGAATATTCCCAGCATATGGAGCAGTCAAATCGATCTGGGAGCTGAGGAAGCTGTCGAAACTTCTCGAAGTAATGAGTAATGCAATTTTCTCTGCCCTAGAACTGGTGACTGATGAACTGAATGCAATGAGAACTGTTGTGCTACAAAATTGAATGGCTCTTGACTTCACCCTAGTGGCGAGAGGTGGTACGTGTGCACTTATCAAAGAAGAATGCTGTGCATACAGACAATAGGCATGAAATTAACAACCACCTAGAGGTAATTCAGCAAGTATCAGCCATGACTGAACCAGGCCCAAACCCACTGATGGACTTTTTCCAGAATCTATTCGGGGGGTGGGGTTCCATCTTAATGAATATTTAGATTGCTATTTGTGTGGGTATACTCCTAATAGGAGCATATGTTTGTTGTGGAATTCCCTGCATGAAAAGATTAATCAAAGATTTTATTGATGTATCTGTTACTGAAACTTTGTACCAAGATATTGAGATTGAAAAATTGATCTCAGATGAAACTTTTTTCGAAGTATAGATCGAATGACTCACCTAGCTGAAAATCCTTAGTGGAAGAGGTTAGGAGACAAAATTACATTATGCATACTTCAAAATAGAATAAAAAGAATTAATAGGAGGGAAAATGTTAGAAAAATATGCATTTGAATATATGTGAAATGCTAGTTTAAAAGCAAAGTAGTATGTAATGCATTTTATTCTATTAATGATGTAACAAAAATGCTGAATTCATATGTAATTGCAAGTAGTTTTTAAACTGCAGTGTGGCTTGTAGCAAGTTGACCTCTGACCCTGGCAGCTGACAGCTCAGCAAGTCTTAATGTTTATGCTTTTCACAAGTGATTATCTGCTGGGTCAGGAAATTAAATATGTGAAATAATGAAATCTTCTGCTCTTTCCTGCTGGGATGATTTGGCCTTGTGTATGTGTTACTAAGATAACATGCATCTGTTGGGAAAGTGTTACAGGGAACAAAAAAGTGTATTAAAAGACTGAATCTGCTATTGTATTCAGACTAGTTTGAAGGCTTGAAGAAGTAACTTTACAGAAAGACATTATGTCTGACCAGGTGGATAGCAAGGCCGTATTGTTACCAGAGGAAAACTTTTTTAAATATACAGCATCAGCATAAATCGATGAATAGAATATTGTAAGCTAAAGTGATGTAGATGCCCTGTGACATACCACGTCAGTAAGGTGGGCACAGCTTGAATGTGAAGACTATAAAATTGTATACTTCCTGTTTCATGTCAGACAAAATTCTGTACTTGTACGTTTTTTGCCTCCTGGTGTACACTAGTAAACTTTTGAACCTGAACCTCCTGTGTATTGAACTCTTGATTTTATTTAACACCTATGTATCATACTAATAGTGGTCACAGATGTCAGCCCTTTTTGGCATTTGCTGTGTGTCTGGAACATTGTCCTACATCTGTAGTATAGCCTGTTTATTGCAGAGGTCCACCAGACCAGTGTCCTTGTGTATGAGGAGTGAGTCTTGGTTTACCAGTGATGGCACAATCCATACATCTGTGTAGCTGCCTACAGACTGCATTTCTAAATCTGTCTGTATTTGGATCAGTGTTTCCCCTTAGCACGGGGGCTGTGAAAACCCCCACCCCTGTCACTAGTAGTGTAAATGTAGCTGTAGGAAAGGTATGCACTGTGGTTTTTGTGGGTGGGGGAGATGCTAGGGTGTGGAAACAGTGAATAGTTCATGGTCAGATCTAACCAGTGACGGGTAAACCACCACTGTGGTGATCCTGTTGCCCATGTTGGTGATGACCACATCTAGTAGCTTCCACTCCACGTTAGGGAGGGTACCACCTGATAAAGGGCATATGAGGTGATACATTCCAGGAAGCGCTGGTCCCGGAAGTGAGTACTGGAGTACATGTCCCAGTTAATGATATGGTAGTTGACATTGACCAATGCAAGGGTGTGTGTCATGACTGTCACGTTCTCCACTGTCTCCAGGTGGGTGAAGTGGAAGTCCTGGGTCATGGAGGGTGATCTGTAGCAGGCCACATTCAACATTCTTGTTGTGGCTGTTGTTAGCTGCACATGGATGATCACAGAGGTATCATGCTGCCCCACTATTAACCTGGAGGTGTAGGTATCCCTGATTAATATGGATACAGCCACTCCATGTCTGTCATTCCATGTTCCGTGTCTGAAATGTGTGGTATGGGTTGTAGTCTGGTAGAGTTGGTGTGCTATCAGGATCCTTAAGACAGATTGCAGTTAATGCACAGATGTTGATGTTGTCCATCCTGAGGAGTGCTGTGACTGCATGCATGTTGTGATCACAACCCCTGGTGTTGAGTAGCATAAAACACATTGAATCTGCTATTGTGCTGTTTATGGAGCTGGTATTCATCTTCAGGACTCTCCTAAATAAGGCACCATGGGGGTGCCAATAGCCTTGGCTAGTATTCCAAAGTGTAAGGCAGACACGTAGGCTGGTATGGTATCATTGCATGCATGTTCCCCATCTGTGCTTGATTGTCATCTCCCCTGTAGGTAACCTAGTGGTAAGCAATAGAAAGCCTTAACCTTATATAAGTCTTCTAGCTTCCAAGATAGGCATTTGGAGTGACTAAGTTTCAGTGTTCTGTATGTTTGTGCTGTACTCAACTGTTCCCTGACTACATGGTGAGTTCACACCGTATATTGTGATCTGAAGGTCTGTTTATTTGCATATTATGGCTGTGACGGCCTCCATGTTACAGGTGCACAGATAGCTTACTATCTATCTGCCCAAGGGCAATTAGAAGCATAGCAACAGTGTGTTGGCCTTCCCCGCACCATTGATGAAGTAATTGAGCCTCTGTCAAGCATAGCCAATGAACCAATTCCATGCACAGTTGCAGGAAGCTGGGGTAGACTGGGGTTGTGGAGGGTGATAAGGGCACTTACTGATCTAAAGGGGCATGTTAATCAGGCAATTCAACACCATTCAATTCCCCCAACAGGTCTTGCAGCTATCAAACTGGACAGACTCACCCACCCCCTGGCTATATGGTTCTGGGAAACATGATCCCAGGGGTGTATAGTCTGTTACCCATTCACACAACAAGGTTTCCCTTGAAGTGTGTCAGTGAGGGGCTATGCCTAATGTAGTTAAGAATGTAATGTATTGTCTCACAGTACATTTGTTATATGTTGTTATGTCATGAGTACGTGATGCTCAGTGAGTTGGGGGCTACCGCCCTTTGATTAGCCTAGTTTACACATAGAAAGCATCTTAATAGGAAATAGGCAGAAGCAACGTTAATGACAACAGTGTAATGGTTATAGCATCCGCATAGTATCTGTGCATTTGAAGTCATAATCCCGATAAAGGCAGGGACGTTTATCATGTGCAAAAGTATACCTTAACCACAGCTTGCATATAGGTAGTAATCGTCTGTATAATAAACATTCGAACACCCATAAACCCATGTGTGCAGGATAGTATAGTCAACAGAGAATGTAATGTCATGACAGCACATAGTGAGATGTGATGTCACTGACAGGTATACATCCAGAGTAGTTAGCGGATGTGGGCATGTTTGTGCACACAGGTTATACGTCACAATGTTTATCTATGTTTAACCACTGCTATAATGTCACACAAACAGTGTTAAACATGCTTACAACTGGGTAAATGAACCTTACTCAGCAGTAAAAACATTCGTAAAGCATCCCAGGTGTCGAACCCTGGACCATGCATACTATAGGCATGGGACGTACCACTAAGCCATCCGAGGTGTACACACCTTTCATGCTCCTGAGACTACACCTTATACCATATGTATTTCACTGTAATGATCACAAATGGGACATTGGCCTTGTGAACATATGTACAGTACATTGTAATGCACTGTAGTTTGTGAAACAACACATTCCAGTCTACAGATGTATTACTGTTACGAACTAATATGATATATATATATATATATATATATATATATATATATATATATATATATATATATATATACACACACACACACATATATATATATATATATATATATATATATGTATATATACATATTTATTATACAGTTACAGCAATAGCCATATATATAAGCATCTTTGAACACACTTCATGACCCAGAACCACTCCAAAGGAATTGGAGTGTACACAAAACACATGCAGCTCTGGTATCATAACAATTAATATTAAACTAAGTCACCATAGAAGGGTTGGTTGTTGTGTATGTGAAGATTGGGGTGGGGGAGGAATGATGGGTAATGCAATCATGTCTTAAGGAGGGCATGGGTCGGATGTCCAATAAGTGAATTGGAGGGGCATACGTGGAGTATGGGGACAATATAAAAAGGACACAAACCAAAAAACATACTCATTCATAATACACCCTGTCATGTCACATTGCAAAACCTACTTTCACAGACATATGAACATTAACATGTATCAGACAAATGTACACAAACTGATTGTCACATATGTTGTCAGTAGTGAGGAATGTCTGTAGTACAATGTATAGTCTCAACACCATAACATTTGTGCATATCTCAGATGCTGAAATGGTAAGGTCAATGAGTATGGTGTTGAGTGTCCCAGGTTCAAGACCTGCAAAGGCTGTTAGGTTATTTTGTGGGCCAGAATAAGGGCTTTTGGATGCAGGTGGATTAAAGCACTCGTAAGGGGTTGTAAGTGGGTTTCCCCGGGTTTGCGTGACTGTAAGCAGTGCTGCTACACGGTAAACGGAGAAGCACTTCACACCTCCGACCTTTGCTTAACATCGCGCAGACCATGGGCAGAACTGCTCACAACCACCTAAATGTACATTATTCACACTTTCACTACCAGTGCCTACTCTGAGAGGTAAAATAATAACACCTTCCAGGAGTAGAACATGCACCCATGTACTCCATCTTCCAATTAACCTAATACTAAGCAACCTGGGATGTACCTATCCCAGATGTGTATGCAGACAGGTTAAAACACAAAAGGGAGGGATGTGTTGAAATAGGACAACCTGCCATGTACCCAATTCTAGGCGTATGCTTATATATAGATATATATAGATATATATCTATACAGAGACAGATACATAGAGACATGTCGATATATACAGGTATATATATATATATATATATATATATATATATATATATATATATATATATATATGTGTAGATTTATAGATAGGTTAGTAACATCTACACATCTATGGAGGTACAGATAAATGTATGCAATAGTGCATATATCTATATACATGCACACACACAGTCACACACACACATGTATATATATATATATATATATATATATATATATATATATATATATATATATGTATATACACATACATACATGTCTGTAGACAGCATCCGAAGTGGTCACATCTGAGTATAAAATGGACCATAGCAATCACACATTCGGGCCCCCCCCCAAACAATATGAACATAACATAGGAAGAGTATATGCCAATATGGTATTACAAATATGTTCTATGGACACAGTCACCAACATAACTGCATTGACTGCAAATATCCATGTCAGAATTACACAGACAGCTTTCATTTTGCAAATCTTTATTACATTCCGATGTATTGCCAAAATAATTGAAGGCCTAACAGTGCCTGCATGCTATACAGGAAGCATTTAATAGTGCCTTAATGAATCAGCCTGCATTTACCATAATATTAGTCCACTAAGGGATAGGTGTTCACATAGGGAAAGAACACCCACACACATATAGATGTTGTATAAAAGGGGTTCCTACACACCTGCATGTGCTATGTATACCCACCAACATCTACCCCACAACAGATATAATTACATCATTACATACTGTCATACCATAACCAATTATGCAACTGCTGTACAACATCTGCTGAAACTTTAACATACTTGGACTCAGACACACAAACATGGCCCTATGTGAAATAGATGCCATTATACAATTGAGCAGCTGCTGATGTAACAGGGTTTGTATGAACTAATCCCATTTCACAGGGCTGAAAGGTCTGTACACCAGGAAGTTTTACCGAGTACTGATTATAAGCACAGTATGATACACAGTAACACCAAACTAAATATGTCTGGTAAGCACACTGTAAACCCTCTAACATTATATGCATAGCTATGCAGCCTTGAGGTGGTCAAACAACCTGGCCTGACTGACACATATGCAGAAGTATTAGGTACAGACAAACCCTGCACAAGTAGCAATGTTCAGAAATATAACAGCAGTACTCACATTTAGAGCAACTCCTCCAGGCATTACACACAATATATTACGGTTAGTCTTAATACAGCTGTTGCAATGGATTCCAAAAAGACCTCCACACTGTCTTCATCACAAGTAAGGCAAAGGGACAATGCCGAAGTGGAGTACTCAATTATACTCCACTGCATCCATGGTATTGGCTAAGGCAGTAGCAGCGCAGCTGATGTGCATGTAATTAGCTACGTAGGAACACCAATTGGCCATCAGGATAGCACATGTTACTGATCTGTAACTATAAAAGGTTGCCTTGTCACACATTCAAACCATCTGTATCTACCTGTAGGGCAGTACAAAAAATGGAAATAAGAAACAAAAATGAGAAGTACACAACTTAACAATGCCTTCGATTAATAAAATAGTATGTATAAAGTGTAGTATGTTAGTGTATGTAGTATCTGTACTGTAAGAATTACAGTGTAATTAATGCATATAGTGGAAATAGCTAGCTTGTAGTGATGTATTGTTGAGCAGTAGTAATGCTTGTAGTATTCTATGTGTGTACTGCTATAGGTCACATGGCACACTCCACATACACCACAAGGGATACTATGGGCTTGGAACCCACAATTTTGCTTTCAGCCACTGTCAATGTCAGGAACAAGTATGTGCTATAACAGAGGATAGTATATGTTGTTATATTGTAACAGTCGACATATGCATGGGTGTATAAGAAAGATGAACATGTGAATGGTGGCCTTACTGTGCAAATATGGTGTGCATTGTGGGATATCGTGTCAATAACTGTGTAATGTACAGGTGTCTAGGCAGATCCGTATTCTTTTCTACACAGCAGTTCTGTTATGTTATGCAAACAGTAGTTATATCTATTGGCAATTACAATACTCAATGACAGGATACATAGCATTAGTATTCATCTGACAGGTTAGCAGCATGATAGCAAAGATAATTGGAAGAGCCAGATAACTATCCATGCACATAACACATGTAATATTCACCTCGCTACTATCGTTTGCAAGCAATAACAGCTCTTCATGTGTACATGTTATGCAAATGTGTAGTGACCCTTGTTACAGGGCTGGGCCAAATGGCTATGTGCACACCTACATAGAGGCACACTGGTTGAACTACCAAGTTTGTGTAGGCCAACTTAACAGCCACCTGCACATACTGTATGTAGGGTAGTGCACAGCACTGGTAATGAAACAGGTTGCACCCATAACTCCATTGTAACATCTGCAGTCAGAGTGTAAGATGTAGGAGACAGCTGCCCATGTGTAATAGCTGCATCCTAGGTGGTGACTCACATTATCTGATTATATCCTGATCATGTTGATAGTGGCATCAGAGCCTATTGATACATGACTCTGTTTGGGGAGAGGGTGTCTGTGCCCAACAGAGGTCATGGTCCTGGTGGATATGTGAGTATATACCCAGAGAATGAAACAGACCTGTAGACACATGCATCATCTGCAATCAACTAACAGGATGTGATGTGCTCCTCAGAGGAGGTTCGCTGCCAAGGTTAGCTACACTGTTTCTGTAACAGCCAGTGTTGTCATGTCCATAACACAAATAATTACATGTGAGCATCACTGTCTATAATATCTTCATAGGCAATATGTAAACTAAAGACAGTACTTGGTACTTGTAGTACTGACTTCTCATACAGGCATGTCCACTAGTTAGCTACTGGTGTCTCTTAATGTGAGCTTTGTGTATGTGCCTATCCTGGGGGAATGTAATCTCTATGCCATGTACACTGCCAGACCCACCTAACACCACACCACACACATTGTCTGGGATGCAGCTACAGGGGTAAGCTGGATGGCAGCCCAGTCTACAGCCATGACTGGACAGTCATGAGGTGTAGGTTAACACATGCAGCTCATCAACCCAACCAACACATACCCTTACCAGAACACAGTAAGGACACCCACACACACTATTGGTAATCACACACATTCACAGATGCATCTAAGTATCTGTTCAAATAAGTGACCCCCCCCAAGCAGAAAGAGACTGATGCCGATATACACAAACTGTATGACATAGTATGCATAATTGTGCCACACCTCTGAACACGTGACCGGAAACATGCCCAACAGTACTCATTTGTGAGTGCAAACCCTAGCACTATGTTACACACCGACCTATACGAGGGCATACATACTGTCACCTGCCTGTCTGACATGATTAGCCACATACTCATACACTCAGACCACCTATTGATATATACACATGGCTCTGGCATATTCCATGTTGTTATGCAGGACCTGTGATGCAGTAGCCTGGACAGCATGGAAACACATGTAGGAACTATCAGGTCTTGTAAGCCATGCAGGTATGTCCCAAGGCCTGGGTAGCATTCCTCCATTAGCCATAATGATACTGCAGTACAGGGAAAAATGGATTGTATTCCACAATTGTGTAGTGTAGTGGTGCATGTCGCAGGGTATCCAGTAACTGTCACCCTGGGATAATATGGTTGACAGACCCTGATGCTTTGCCAGACATGGTCTGCATCTGTCAACCCTGGGAATCTGGATACAGCCTAGGGCTCATGCTTCCCCTATAGTGCCTTCATCATGCACGTTTCAGGTGAGGGCCCACTGCTGTTACAGGGACAGCCAAGCAATACACTGCGGGTCTTGCTACACAATAATATACATCAAAAACACTATATGGACACACATATGGCAGTCCCTAACATGATGAACATATCTGTGCAGTGGCTGAGACATGTTTCAACACTCTGGAGAGCACACCTGCATGACCATGTTATAACACATACCTCACCTCTTGCCCATTATCCTTTATTGGAACACACGGGTCGCAGGTGTGTCTATATTCCTGAAGGATATGTACACCCCCACGCTAGTTGCACTTGCATAACATCAGATGCATTATGCTGAGCAACTACCTTTGTGCCACAGTGGAATTCAAAAAGCACCTTGAGGCACATCACCCACCAGGCTGCGGACTTCACAACTGCCATGATGTGCTGTAATGGGGAAGATTAGGTCTGAGACAGAACCATACTATTGGCTACTCTCAGCTATTCCACTAAGAACTGTGAAGACTCATCATGTACTAACACCTGCGCTCAATGCATGTTGGATTCCAACAACCCCACTGACCTTGATCACAGTAGTCACACAAACAGGGCTAACAGTATGCTACACATAGCTAGTCTCCAATGCCAATGTCATGTTCCCTAAGAGCAGAGCGGTGATTGCCATGGCACCCATGCAGATGGACAATGCATGTGTAAATGCTGAATACTGCACAAATGAAACCTAAGCAGTCACATATGTGCATTGTTTGTGCCAATGAAACAGAACCAGGAGTTAGGCCAACACAAACAAGTATGCAAACTGGTGGTACCATGCTTTAAACTGTACCACAGAAGGTAGTAACTGTTGCAAGAGCAAACACACATGAGTGTAGGTGAACCCTGTTCAGCCTCAGTAAGATGCAGATCCACCATATGAAACCATGCAAAGCTAACATGAAACAAATTAGCCACATATTATGGGGCCAAGCATAGAGCATTCTATAGCTGTGTCGTTAATTGTAATAGCAGTGACAAGACCCGCCGTGCTGCACAGCACTATGGCATGGGAAGTACTGCACCTACAGAAATAGCACCTGCCCATCCTGTTAGGGCCTTGGAGAACCTAAACCCACTCCCACCCCCCCACCCCAACAGGTACGCTTAGTAATATATCCATGTACACTACAGGGCACCTGTACTAACAACTATACAGGTACAGGCTGCACTCTCTAATGCCATACATACAGCT
This sequence comes from Protopterus annectens, assembly GCF_019279795.1. NCBI lineage: Eukaryota > Metazoa > Chordata > Ceratodontiformes > Protopteridae > Protopterus > Protopterus annectens. The sequence continues at coordinate 1,682,468,865 of NC_056743.1, forward strand.
TTCATGGGACCTGTCAACATCCCAGGGTTAATCCTACACAAATGTAATAATATTCAGCTATCCACATACTCATCATGTTCAATCATAGCTCCATGTCAGGCTGTGAACACACCGAATGGTGCACAGTAACAGTTATCACACCCCACAAAAGGGGAGACAACATTGATAATGGGACATAGTGCACAACTACCCTGCTGAGTCTGGTCTGTACGGCCATGAACCGTGGTCAATGTAATTGATGTACTCGGTACAGATGTAGATGACAGTAGGGTTGATTCACACTGCATATCATGACCTTGCCAGGTTGTACAACACTATCACCCATACTGTGTTCCAGCTACACTCAGTAAACTATGTTCATAGGTGCATAGGTTTGTAGGTAGGTACTAGGCTATCGGCTCAAGGGCCTAAGTAAACCTAGCCAACAAGGTTCCATGTCTTATGCCACCCAAGAAAGTTATTTTCCTGTGCCACTGTTGAGCAGAGACACAGAAGTGATCCCTGGGGTGTATTTCCTATTTCCCATCCACTCATCAAGATTATTCCTGAAGAGTGCTAATGAAGAACTTTGCTTGATATAGATGGGTAACCTGTTCCAGAGTATGGGAAGTCTGTGGGACAGGAATATATCCCTCCAGCATGTCCTGTTTATTGTGGCGACAAGGTTTAGGTCCCTAGAGTGTGTAGCTCAAAGGGATTGGGATTTATTTAGGTGTAGCATGTCCAACAGCTCAGGGTTTGACATAGCTTCATATGTTAGGCAGAGATCAACTCGGAGTAGGCGATATGCTATGGAGTAAAGCTGGAGTTTTTGAGGAAGTCAGTGTAGGGAATATGTTTGAGGCCAGTAATCCTCTTTGTGAGGTACTTTTGTGGCCTTTCCAGCTGCTGTAGATGTCTTGTGAGTTACATTCCAAAAGGGGCATTGTACTGTATAATGGGTCTAATGAATGTCGAGTAGATGGGAAAAATGACCTCTTTTTACCTGGATGGGAACCCTTTTATGATGAAGTGTGCCATGTAGAAGGACTTCCTGACTACTGTGGTGATGTGACTATCAAAGGAGAAACTACTGTCCACCTGGGTCCCAAGGTCTCATCACACATTTGGTGTTAAGTAGATTGCTGCCTATGTGGTAGTTCATGGGTACATAGTTTTTACCAAAGGGGATGACACTGCACATTTGACATTGAGCTTGAGGCCATGACTCTGACACCAGGCATCTGTCTCAGCAAGGCCCTTCTGTAGGATGTCCACATCATTTGGGGACTTGATTATGACCCCTAGTTTGCAGTCTTCTGTAAACATTGTTAGCCAGAGGCCTTCTGTGTTAGTCTGTACTTCAGAGAAGTAGATACCAAACAGGAGAGGTCCCAGGACAGAACTCTGTAGTACTCCACTTGTCACTGCTTTGAGATCAGATTTGGAGTCTGCAACTATTACAGTGTGGGTTCTGTCAGTGAGCCAGTTGGCAACCCACTTGTGATGTAGGGATATATACCAAGTTTTGGTAGTTTAGCTATAATTCCAGAATGGGGGATGGTGTTGAAAGCCTTGGTGAGGTCAAGATAGGCTGTGTGAATCACCTTACCCTCATCTATGGCTTTGGTGACTGCCTCAAATAAGTCAATCGGGTTCAGGAAGCATGATCTGCCTTTCAAAAACCTGAATTGGGTGGAATCCAGAATTTGGAGGTTACCAATGTCTTTTTTTATGAGTTCCATGTTGATACATCTAATGACCTTGCAGACCAGGCTCATCAGGCTAATAGGCCAATAGTTCCCGGGATCATTGCTGGCTCCCTCTTTGTGGAGTGGGATAACTGTTGCTGTGTGTCATTAAGTGGGCACAAAGCCTAATGTGAGGCTATTATTGAACATGGTGCTTAAGTGGGGAGCCAGTTCGTTCTGAATTTTGTGTACAACGCAGCCTGGGATGTTGTCTGGTCCCATGGATGCTGTGTTTTCAGCTTTAGAGAGTGCAGCTTTAACCTGCATAGCTGTGATTACAGGGATTATGCATTCTCCCTGTATAGATATGGGCACTTTAGGGGGTGAGGGGGGATAAGATTCGCACTGAACCTATCTGCCAGGATGTTGACAATATCAGTTGGTTCTGTAATTTTCATGCCTTTGTGCTGAAACTCAGGGCAGATCTGGGTGTTGCCATCGAGATTCTTGACATAGCTATAGAATGCTTTGTGGTTGTTCTTAGAATTAGTGGCAATTCTGTTTTTGTGGCTAGCTTTGGAGGATCTTATAAGGGATCTCAGCTTCTTACTGAAGCTGACCAGGGAGCTTCTCCAATCATGAGATTCTACTCTGTTTTGCAACAATTTGTTGTACAGTTTGTGTATGGCAGGAGACCACCAGACTGGCTTCCTTTTATGGAGGATAGCGTCTTGGTTCTGTTTGGGCTAGCACAATCCATGCACTCCTGTAAGTGCTTATAGAATGCATTTACGTAGGATTCAGCAGTTGTAACTGTATTGTCCATCTGCATGGGTGTCATGAAGTTCACTATTTCTGTCTTGAAGTTGGCTTTGGAGGAATTCTTTACCATGGTCTTCTTAATGGGGGGTGGGGGTGGCATGTGGATATCAAGAGTGATTAGCTTATGGTCGGAGTGGACCAATGAGGAGTTGACTGCAGGTGTGGAACACCAGTCATTAATGCTGTTAATGTATAGGTGTAGGATATTGTTGCCCCTGGTGGAGGTGTGGATAATTTGATCCAGGGCATTGGAGTTTATGAATTCCAGAAAGCGTTGAGCTCAGGAGTTGGTACACAAGTAGTTTTCCCAGTTAATGGTGGGGTAGTTGAAGTTGCCCATTATTAGGGTGTTTGGGTGAACCCTAATAACCTCCAGTACAGCAAGAAAAGAGGAGTGGGAATCCTGGGGCATGGTGGGGGATCTGTAGCAAGCTACAATTTAGATTGCAGTTTTTCCCAGAGTTAGTTGCACTTGGATAACCTTGGGTGCATTATGCTGAGCAACTAGCCTGGAGATGTGGAGATCCTTAATGAATATGGACACACCTCTGTGTTTGGTGTTCCAGTTCAGGTTACATGGCCGAAATGTGTGGAATGAGTTATAGCCTGGTAGTGCAGGGTTGATCTCTGCAACCTTTAACCAGGTCTCAGTCACTGCACAGATATCGATGTCCTCCATTTTAAGGAGTGCCTCGAGTGAGTGCATTCTGAGATTGAGACTTCTAGCATTAAGTAGCATTATCCTCAGTTATTGCTTGCCTGTTCCTGTTACGGTGGTGAATTTGTTATTTGAACCTTGCCTAAAAAAGGCACTACAGGGACAGAAAGAGCCTTAGCCAGTATTCAGAATCCCAGGGACAACAGGTGCAGGCCATCTGTGGCAGAGCATCGTGGTCTGTCGACCACATCATCCCAAGCAGACAGATACTGCATCCCAGTAGAATGACACCAGAAGGTTAGCCAATTGTTGAAGCCAATCATTTTGTCCTTGTACTGTGGTATCATCCGGGGTGATGGCAGAATGCTACTCAGGGCTAGGGCCATACCTGCCTGGGCTACAAGATTGGAGAGCTCTTCCATGTCTCTTTTAATGTAGTCCAGGGAGGTACGTCTCAGGTCATTCACACTAACAAGGACAATGACAGAGTCATATTTGTACTTGTTGTGGAGTGACCCGAGTGCGTGGGTTATGTGGTGGATCCTGGAACTCGACAGGCAGATGACAGTAACCTTCTCCTTGTTTAACCTGGTGAGTGGGACATCAGTGTGCCTGACTATAGAGTCACCTATGACTAGAGTGTTGGGTATGTTGTTATGCTTTATGGGCTGATACATCTAATGTATTATACCACACAGTGAAGCAATAATCCAAAAAATGTCTCAGCCAGTAAATCCAATAAATTTATTTCGTAGTACTGAACATAGATTTCTTTTCTCCAGCACCTCAGCATAAGCCTTTAACAGAGTATAACAAGAACCATTTCTCATTCCTTTTTATAGTAAAAACAGTTCTAATAAAACAATTAAAAAACATTAATTATAACAACCATTTCCAATTAAGCTCTCTGTTTAACCCCTTAGGGTATAAAGTGTCAAATTTTAAAATAAACAATGCTTCTTTCCATTGTAATTTATTCTTAAGGCACATACCTTTTTCACAATGCACTTTTTCCAAAACTGTGCCTATTAATTTATTTCCATCACTGTTATGATACTTTTTAAAGTGTAAGCCTCATGGGCTTTCCACCTTTTCATTTCTAATATTTCCCAGATGTTCTAAAAATCTAACACGAAAACTTCTTTTAGATTCTCCTATATAAAATAAATTACACTCACATTTGAGCACATAAACAATACTTTCTGTATTACAACTGCAACTATCATTCACACTAAATTTCTTTCCATTTATTTGATCAAAAGAATTCACTGTCTGGCTACATATACTGCAGTGTCCACATGCTTTAAAACCACAATCAGATATACATTTGGTTAATCTTTCAGCAGGAAAAATAAAATGAGCATGGACTAACATATTCTTAATACTCTTTCCATGCTTATATGACACCATAGGTTTTTAAGGTATTAATTCTCCTAAAAGAGGATCTTGTATCAAATATTTCCAATAGAACATAATTATTTTAACTAGTTCCTCTGTATATATTCCGCACGTGGTCACAAAGAATATTTTTTCCACTTGTTCATTATGTATATTTTTATCTGGTTTAGCCCTATACTTTACTTGCTTATTAGTTTGATTTTTTAAACTCAGATTCTTTTTAGCTTGTTCTACATTTTCTATACTATAACCTCTTTTTATAAATTTACTACAGATTTGTTCAATTTCTAATTCCTTTTGTTATCTATCACTGGTCAATCTTGAGATACGCAATAATTCATTGTAAGGAAGTGCTGATATTAGATGTGGCAGATGACAGCTAGTCCCATATATAAAATTATTAACACCCTCAAATTTATAATGGACTGATGTCATATTATTATGATATTAGATGTGGTGGATGACAACTAGTCCCATATATAAAATAGAATTTTTGTATAGAATGTGCATTTTTAGAAATCATGTAGTAGAATATTATTGTTACATAGATGATTTGATTTTTTTGTGTGAAGGGGGTAGTTCAAGTGTATATAACTTCATTCAGGATTTAGACTGTAATAATTTTGGTATAAAGTTTGATGGAGTTCAGTGGGGAGATAAAGTGACATTTTTAGATGTGGATTTGGAAGTAAAAAATAATAAAGTGGTGACATCAGTCCATTATAAATTTGAGGGTATTAATAATTTTATATATGGGACTAGTTGTCATCTACCACATCTAATATCAGCACTTCCTTACAATAAATTATTGTGTATCTCAAGATTGACCAGTGATAGACAACAAAAGGAATTAGAAATTGAACAAATCTGTAGTAAATTTATAAAAAGAGTTTATAGTATAGAAAATGTAGAACAAGCTAAAAAGAATCTGAGTTTAAAAAATCAAACTAATAAGCATGTAAAGTATAGGGGTAAACCAGATAAAAATATACATAATGAACAAGTGGAAAAAATATTCTTTGTGACCACGTACGGAATATATACAGAGGAACTAGTTAAAATAATTATGTTCTATTGGAAATATTTGATACAAGATCCTCTTTTAGGAGAATTAATACCTCAAAAACCTATGGTGTCATATAAGCATGGAAAGAGTATTAAGAATATGTTAGTCCATGCTCATTTTATTTTTCCTGCTGTAAGATTATTCAAATGTATATCTGATTGTGGTTTTAAAGCATGTGGACACTGCAGTATATGTAGCCAGACAGTGAATTCTTTTGATCGAATAAATGGAAAGAAATTTAGTGTGAATGATAGTTGCAGTTGTAATACAGAAGGTATTGTTTATGTGCTCAAATGTGAGTGTGTTAAATAAAATCAAGAGATCAATACACAGGAGGTTCAGGTTCAAAAGTTTACTAGTGTACACCAGGAAGCAAAAAACGTACAAGTACAGAATTTTGTCTAACATGAAACAGGAAGTACACAATTTTTATAGTTTTACATTCAAGTTGTGCCCACCTTACTGATGTGGTCAGTCACAGGGCATCTACATCACTTTAGCTTACAGTCTTCTATTCATAAAATAATGCTGATGCTGTATATTTAAAAAAGTTTTCCTCTGGTAACAGTCCATTATTGGCCTTGCTTACCACCTGGTCAGACATAATGTCTTTCTGTAAAGTTACTTCTTCAAGGCTTCAGACTAGTTTGAATACAATAGCAGATTCAATCTTCTAATACACTTCTTTGTTCCCCTGTAACACTTTCCCAACAGCTGTGTGTTATCTAGTAACACATACACAATGCCAAATCATCCCAGCAGGAAAGAGCAGAAGATTTCATTATTTCACATATTTAATTTCCTGACCCAGCAGATAATCACTTGTGAAAAGCATAAACATTAAAACTTGCTGATCTAGCAGCTGCCAGGGTCAGAGGCCTACTTGCTACAAGGCACACTGCAGTTTCTTGCAATTACACATAAATTCATCCTTTTTGTTATATCATTAATAGAATAAAATGCATTACATACTACTTTGCGTTTAAACTAGCACTTCACATATATTCAAATACATATTTCTCTAACATTTTCCCTCCTATTAATACTTTTATTCTATTTTGAAGTATGCATAATGTCATTCTGTCTCTAACCTCTTCCACTAAGGATTTTCAGCTAGGTGAGTCATTTGATCTATACTTCAGAAAAAGTTTTGTCTGAGATCAATTTTTTAATCTCAATATCTTGGTACAAAGTTTCAGTAACAGATACATCAATAAAATCTTTGATTAATCTTTTCATGCAGGGAATTCCACAACAAACACATGCTCCTAATAGGAGTAAACCCACACAAATAGCAATCAGAATATTCATTAGGATGGAACCCCACCCCCCAAATAGATTCTGGAAGAAGTCCGTCAGCGGGTTTGGGCCTGGTTCAGTCATGGCTGATACCTGCTGAATTACCTCTAGGTGGTTGCTTATTTCATGCCTGTTGTCCAGAATGTATGCACAGCATTCTTCTTTGATAAGCGCGCGTCCTCTTGCCGCTAGGGTGAAGTCAACAGCCATTCGATTTTGTAGCACAGTAGTTCTCATGGCATTCAGTCCATCAGTTACCAGTTCTAGGGCAGAGAAAGTTGCATTACTCATTACTTCGAGAAGTTTCGACAGCTTCCTCAATTCCCAGATCAATTTGACTGCTCCATATGCTGGGAATATTCCTGCCCAAGATATAACACTGTCACTCAAGTCCATATGAGTCAATTTGCTTTTGTCCTTTACGTTATTATGGTCTTTCCAGCCAGCTTCGATCCGTCCTACTGGATTTACAGGTTTCTCAACTGGACCTTCAGGTTTTCGGGCTGCTTCTCTTACGTTTCGTATCTTACACAAAGGTAATTCTGCAGTATGTCTTATAGCTGGAACTAGATAACCCAAAAAACAACTGCCGGACCAGTTCTCAGGTAGCCATTTATATGCTTTTTTCCCACAAATAAAATAACAATTTTCTACTTTAGTACTAATACACATTAACCCTGCATGAAACATTTTCTGGTCTATAACTGACAATTGTTTAAATAAAACAGGATTTTTGCGAATTTCATTCATGGTTGTTTTCATTGAGTTCAAATATGAGTCATAATTAGTATTGCAAAAAGTATTGCCATTACTAGTCTTAATATAACACCGATAAGTTATCGTTATATTACAATTGCTCCAGCCCACCTGGAGAGTATCATTTTTTTAGAAACATACAATTCCCTTTTGTGTGACAGGTAAAAATAAAGCTATTTTGTCCTGTGATCTCACAGTCCCTGTGTCAAAAAGCAAATTCTCACAAGTCTCATTTATCCCCAGAGGGACAGCGGACATTATCAGTCCTCCATATGCTGTTGGTATAGCTGTACAAACCCAGCAATTTGAAATGTTCATAGTCTCTGCATATACACACTTCATGGCTAGGTATGTGTTAAAATTTGGATGCCAGTCTATAGATGTTTCGTCACGTCTTCCCACTTTTACTTGTGTGGTTGAGTGTAGAAAAAACCACAACAAGAGGAAAATTGTCACAATTATAGTTAATAAATGTATACTCAACAAAATGATTATGCAACATCTCTGGGGTTGATCTGTATTTCTATTCACTTTGTTCTTGGCCATTTTGCCCTTGTTGTATATCAGTCACAAAGTTTTTATCAAGTTGAAAGTTCTTTACCAGTTTGCAGTGTGTCTAATGGACCCAGGACATCTTCTCAGCCACTCTGACTGCAGTAGGCGTTGCCAACAGTACCTGGTATGGTCCTTCCCACTTTGGACTCGCCCAATTCTTCCTCTTTGTCACTTTTAGCCACACCCAAGTTCCCAGAGCCAGAACTGCTTCCACCGGTCTGGTCTGTTCCTTATCTGAAAAAGAGTTAAACTGCAAAACAGATTTATTTGTTAACAGTTTCCTCATATAACTAGCTAATGAACTGTCAGCCTCTTGCTCTGCAGGCATGTGAGCTTTCCACTGAGGCACATAATATGGTCGCCCTAAAACCATTTCGAAGGGAGTCAAACCCTTCACATTTGGAACCGTTCTCATACTCAGCAGCGCTAAAGGCAAACAGTATATCCAATTCTTCTGGGTCTCATTAACTAACTTTCTAAGTTTGTTCTTAAGGGTTCCATTGTACCTTTCCACCAGTCCTGCTGACTGCAGGTGGTAGGAACAATGGTTTTTCAAGGAGATTCCAAAAAATCTTCCAAGTTGCTGGATGGTCTGATTAACGAAATGTGTGCCATTGTCACTATAAATCCTTTCAGGTATGCCATATCTAGGGATTACTTCTTTTATCAGGGCTTTCGCCACTGTTGCTGCATCCGGATTCTTGGTTGGAAAAGCTTCTACCCATTTAGAAAACATATCTACAATGACTAGGCAATATTTTTTCCCTTCACACTTATTCAATTCTATGAAATCCATACAGATAGTATGGAACGGATACAGTGGTATAGGAAAACTTCCTTGCTTAGGTTTAAATGCCCCTTGTGCATGGTGCTTGTTACAAGTATGACAAGCTGCACAAAATTTTTTTGTGTAGTTTGTGAATCTGTATGTTTGGAATATTCGGTTTACTAACTGTACCATCCCCCCTGTTGAGACATGGCACTGCCCATGGCTCAACAAAGCTGCATATCTAAATAAATTAGATGGCAATATCATTTTTTTCTCTTTGGAAATGTACAGTCCATTTTCAAGAATTGCACCTTGTTTTTCCCATTTTTGTTTTTCTGCTTTTGTAGTAAGCATCTGCATTGTTTTCAACATGTGTAAATCTAAAATCTCAGAGGGTTGTAATTCCTCATTCAAAAGTAAAGTTTCTGAGTGTGAGGCTGCTTGCTTTGCAGCTGCATGAGCTCTCGCATTGCCTTTCGAAATCCTATCCTGTTGTTTTGTATGAGCTACACATTTGCAAATAGCTACTTTAGTAGGTAACTGGATTGATTCTAATAATTCCAAAATGAATTGCGCATGATTAATTGGTTTTCCACTAGATGTTATCATCCCCCTATTTTTCCATTGTTGTGCAAATACATGTACTGTAGAGAAAGCATACCAACTATCAGTATATAGGTTTACACATTTGTCTTTTGCTAAAGTACATGCCTGTGTCAAAGCTATCAATTCTGCTGCTTGTGCAGACAAGTTATGTGGTAAGGGTTGGGTTTCTAAAATTTCAGTGTCTGTAACCACTGCATACCCCACTAGATTATTCCCTGTAGGGCCCCTTCTGCATGAGCCGTCCACGTAATATGTCACCTCAGCATTATCCAAGGGCATATCTGTGAGATCTTGTCTAGGCAAGGTCAACTGTTCAATTTCCTGCAGGCAGCTGTGCGGTGTGCCATCCGCAGGAGTTGGGAGTAATGTTGATGGATTTAATGTCGTACATCATTCAATTGTCATATGAGGTTGGCTCAGCAGTATAGTCATACATGAAAGATGTCTAGCAGGGGAAAGATATGCTACTTTTTCTTGCAGTAAAATTATTGCGACTGCATGAGGCACTCTCTATGTGAGAGGGTGGAACAACACCACTGAGGCCGAAGCCTGTACTGCCATTGCAGCTGCAACCACTGCTTGTACACAGTGAGGCAAAGATCATGCCACTGGGTTTAACTGTGATGAATAATAGGCTATGGGACGTTGCTTATCCCCATGTTGTTGCGTTAGCAATGACGTCATATATCCTTGCTTGCAATCTACGGTCTGAAAGAACCGTTTGTGATAATTTGGGAGTCCTAAAACTAATGAAGAAGCTATCAACTGCTTCAATCTGCAGAAAGCCGTTTCTGCTTCGGGTGTCCATTGTAACAAATCTTGCGCTGCCATTGGTATTTTATATATCAAGTCAGTAGTGGAGCAGATTCCAAAGCATAGTTTGATGTCCACCTCTGACAAAAATTAGTTGTCCCCAAGAAAGACATAATTTCCTTCTTGGTTGCTGGTTTGGGTGCTTGTAAAATTGCTGTAGATTTCATTATTTCACATATTTAATTTCCTGACCCAGCAGATAATCACTTGTGAAAAACATAAACATTAAAACATGCTGAGCTAGCAGCTGCCAGGGTCAGAGGCCAACTTTCTACAAGGCACACTGCAGTTTCTTGCAATTACACATGAATTCATCCTTTTTGTTATATCATTTATAGAATAAAATGCATTGCATACTACTTTGCTTTTAAACTATCACTTCACATATATTCAAATACATATTTCTCTAACAGAGTGTAATTTATTTTATATAGGAGAATCTAAAAGAAGTTTTCATGTTATATTTTTAGAACATCTGAGAAATATTAGAAATGAAAAGGTGGAAAGCCCATTAGGCTTACACTTTAAAAAGTATCATAACAGTGATGGAAATAAATGAATAGGCACAGTTTTGGAAAAAGTGCATTGTGAAATAGATATGTGCCTTAAGAATAAATTACAATGGAAAGAAGCATTGTTTATTTTAAAATTTGACACCTTATACCCTAAGGGGTTAAACAGAGAGCGTAATTGGAGATGGTTGTTATAATTAATTGTTTTTTAATTGTTTTATTAGACTGTTTTTACTATAAAAAAGAATGAGAAATGGTTCTTGTTATACTCTGTTAAAGGCTTATGCCAAGGCGCTGGAGAAGAGAAATCTATATTCAGTACTACGAAAATAAATTTATTGGATTTACTAGCTGAGTCGTTTTTTGATACATCTAATGGCCTTGCAGACAAGGCTCGAAAGGCTAATAGGCCGATAGTTCCTGGGATCATTGGTGGCTCCCCCTTTGTGGAGTGAGATAACTGTTGCTGTGTATCATTAAGTGGGCACAAAGCCTGCTGTGAGGCTATTATTGAACATGGTGCTTAAGTGGGGAGCCAGTTCATTCTGAAGTTTGTGTACAACGCAGCCTGGGATGTTGTCTGGTCCCATGGATGCTGTGTTTTCAGCTTTAGAGAGTGCAGCTTTAACCTGCATAGCTTATATTACAGGGACTCTGAATTCTCCCTGTATAGATATGGGCACTTTAGGGGGTGAGGGGGGATAAGATTCACATTGAACCTATCTGCCAGGATGTTGACAATATCGGTTGGTTCTGTAATTTTCATGCCTTTGTGCTGCAACTCAGAGCAGATCTGGGTGTTGCCATCGAGATTCTTGACATAGCTATATTATGCTTTGGGTTGTTCTTAGAATTAGTGGCAATTCTGTTTTTGTGGCTAGCTTTGGAGGATCTTATAAGGGATCTCAGCTTCTTACTGAGGCTGACCAGGGAGCTCCTCCAATCATGAGATTCCTGGTGGTTGAGTGGCATAATGAGTCTGTGGGCTATGTGTCATTTGGGTTGTGTTGGGGGATGGAGGTTGCTTGTGTTTCTGCTTTAAAGGTCTCTGTTGCTCAGACAGGTTATTATTGAGAGCCTCCGCGAATGTTTTTGTTTTACTATGTGTTGATTTTGGTGGTGTAGATTTAGTGAGACTATGTGATGAGTGTGGTGTGGTGCAAATGTTTACCTTCCCATCATGACTGTCAAGTTCAAGTCTTGGTTGGAGAGAGCTTTACCTCCAGTCTGGATAGATAAGTGCATGTCTCACAGGTAGTAGTAGTGTTGGGTGTTAGGGAAGGGTTGCCTGTGTACATGAGGCAAGTTCTACATTGCCTCAAGATGGCCAGATTTATCAGATAGACAAGAGAGAACACTGGGAGCTGACCCTTGGACATGCCTGCATACAAAACTATTTTACTTTAGATAAGTGAGGAAAGTGAGTACAAGAGCTGTTTTTCTCTAAGCAAGTGAGAAAAGTACGTATAAAAACTGTATTCTTCTAGGTGATGAGGAATATTGAATGCTATGGTAATTAGTAACGTATTTAGTGCTTACAAGTTCTGAACAAGTGCTGAGCATGAATAAGCAAAATTAAGTGCTAAAACTAAGATTCTGTATCTGCATAAGACAAGTTACAGGACAGACACAAGTGCAAATGCAGGCTTTCAAATCAGAATGTTGAGAAAGATGGAAGAGATTGCCCAAATGGCCAGTAACTACAATTCCTTGGCTAGAACCACTCCTTATGTGGTAGACAGGTTACCAAGTGCTTCCCACTCCCACTGAGAAGCTAGAAGGCTTCCCTCCATCACAGAAAGGTGTGGAGGGATCAGAAGCTTACATACAGTCCTGGATACAGCAAATCTGTATTTGGAACACTAGTTAAAGGAAAGGTAAGGAACAGGCTTACATTTATATTGATTTGTTACAGAAAAGTAGCATAAACAGTAGTAAAAACAATTCACATACAGTGCAAGCTGGTACACCTGAGTATGCAGCGATATAAGACCAAACACATTTTATAAAATGCAATTAAATTAAAAAGGACTAAAAGCAAGTGCAGAAATAGTTTATTAGGTAGAATGTGGTCAAGACATGGGACTGGGGGAGTGTCCCAGATCAAATCTACAGTGGCCCGGGCAACTGCAAAGGCACCCAAATTTAAACTACAAACCAAAAATAGGGAGGGTGGGTGGACCAAAACCGTTTCAACAGAGATCTAAGTAACAACTAACAGTACAAACTCTAAAACCAATACAATATACCCAGCTCTGTATATTTGCAGATCAATCTGTCAGAACAGGGGGACAACAGTTCAACAGAGATGTAAGCAACAATTAACAAACTCTATATCCTAAATAAATATACTCAGCTCTGTATATTTGCAGATTGTCTGGAAGGTAGTCTGTCATAACACAGGTTCCAGCTATTAATACAACTATGTCACAGGAGTGTTTGGCAACTGGACTGCTGTCAGAACCATGCACATCAAACCAGTGCCAGCTACAGTAATACAGGGGTCATTCCTGTTACTCCCTCTCTTTAGTATCTATACCACATACACTAAAACAGAAGGCATCAGCCTATTGATGTCTGCAAATGACTATGAACTAGGGGCAATAGTCTCCTCATTGTATTCTGCGTTCAACATACAGAAGGGCCTTAGTGTGTCAGATGTGTGGTGTGTGATGTATGGCTACATTCTGACAGCTAAGTATTGCATTGTCATCCCCTATGTTACAAACCCTGTACCCATTAACTACCACCTATGCAGTGGTCAACATAATGGCAACTGTGTGTATGAGATGCAGATGGACAGTATTTCCCTTTGATAGTTACATTACCACAAAAGACAGGTAGCCATATGTGGCACCCCTAATCATGACAGGGTGCCATCCAGGAATAAAGAGAACTGCTTAGCCATACTCAACTCCCATGTGGCCCATAATAGATCACATATATATTTTAAGAGTTAATGCCCATGTTTACATAGCCTACACTGGCCTTCATAATCCCTAGCTGCACTATGTAGCATGTAGCCTACTCTGAATCAAGCCATGTCCAGCCCACAGGTGTTGGACATGCTACACTTAACATATCCTGATCCCAAATATACACATATGACATAGACATCCACCTGTCTAGTACAAGGATCACAACATGCCTGACAGATTCCTCTCCCATACACTTAACATAGTCTTGCCATAATATGCATCCCTGTCCAGCGGAGCTGCACATCACCCCTCTCTGTGACATGGTGTGATGACCGCATGCCAAACATACCAGTAACCATATGTATCTTTTCTGTGGCACTGCTTGAACTGACCACTGAATATTACCTGTCCATTGCCTACAGCTAGGTAACCTGTCTGCCTAGGCTAATAAATGGCCCAGGGCATATAACCTACCACATCACTATGACCATACATGCCATAGTTGATACCCAACCCTACGAATACCAACAGGCTAACTATTGTCCCATGTGTTACACATGTGCAACACAGGCAATACATGGCAGGATGCTACACAGCTGTACAGTGCCATGTAGATGTATATGTCAAAACACATACATGCTTGCAAGTCTGCAGGGTCACAGGTCATGTCCCTAATGGCTATGTATGACTATATATGTGGCAAATACACAGCATGAAGGTCGATTGCATTAATGTGAACACATCCAGGCATGTGCTGATAGGTAAGGACACAGCAGGCAAACAGACATGCCCACGTCAAGACAACATCCACATGGTGTATTAGCAATGTCATCACATGACACACAAATATATGGAGATAACATCACATCACCAGTAGGTGTCAAATGTGTGTGACTTATACATGTCAATGGTGTTAGTGTCATGTAGATCTACAAAGACATATTTGCAAACTTAATAAATGTGATACACATGTATGCTCAGCTGTACTGCTGTACTTCTCTGTGAGTTACTGTGACCTGTCTCCATCATTATGTCTTCCAGGTATGCCCCGTACCTGTCTGCCGCCATACAGCTGCTTGGAGGATAAGGTCATCGTCCCATACCTCCTCGACAACTACGCAATGCTCTTCAGCCATATACCACAGAAAGCACAGCAGCAGGATGCCCTGTGGGAGGAACTCTGCAGGAGGGTAAATGATGTTGGCAGTCACAATCGCACCTATCAGCAGCTGCACCAACACTGCACTGACCAGATAAGATGGGCGAAACAGCATGCCAATGCAATCACCAGGGAACAAGGTGAAACAGGTGGGGTCCACTCACCCAGCCCCCACTCACACCTACTGAGGAGCAACTGGCTAACCTGGGGACACCTGCAGGCCTCCATCCACAAGCATTAGCTGTTATTGTGGAGGTGGGTGTCTCTCAACCACCAAGCCTGTAGTTGCCTGGTAAGTCACTACTGTGCATACAACACAACCATATATCATATAGTTACATGTGTTACTGTACAATATGTAATGCAACATTATATGCAAGGCATGTATGCACACATGCCACATACTATAGTCTGCTACTCTATGTATGCACAGATGTGCATACTCCATAGGATAGTGCATTGTGCTGGCTTATGTGCTAACATAGACATTGCACCCTGTAGCTACCACACAGGTGTGCCTAATCTTACTGCTGTGACACCCCTGTTTAGGTACCTCTGACGATTTGCAGCAACAGCAGCCTGTATCAGGTGAGATTGCTATTATTTACCAGGCTTGATACTGCACAAAACATATTAACTGCATGCTATCTGCCATAACGCACATACATATAATGTATGGTGGTCCTGGTAATGGACACTGGTCAGACCTGCAATGCATCACACTGTTTACCTATGTGAAACAACTGTAGAATATTGGAAACACCTACACTAAACCTTCCAAACTGTCATTGCCAGATGTGTGGACAACAGTGAATACAATGATGGAGGTGTGTTCCACTGTAGGGTCAGATACTACATATCAGCATTACACATGTTGGGAATATGAACAATACTGTACAGAGAGCAAATGTGTGCACACACACACTTAATATGTTGGAGCTGGAGTATGGCCGGCCCACAGGTTACACCCTTGTGGAGTATACCCTTGCTATGAATGTCACACAATGTCATGTGCTATTGGACATGTCCATGACATGTAGTGGGCTGACTGCAACACTGGTCAACTATCCTGAGAAAACAGTCTCACATTCCATACATACCACCCTTTGTCTGCATAACCCTGTCCTCAGTGGAGCATATGACATCTATGGGTGTATGTCATATGGGATAACACTGACATGTGAAAGACAATGGCCATCACAACCATTGGACTGCACATGTGCACATGTGGCCATGGAGGATGGCCAGTAATATGAAGCAAAGCACACAGTAGAAATGATGTATATGTGTCTACACCCTGTTGTACATTGGCTTGACACAATACAACTATGGCCTTTGTGTAATGGTGCTATTGCAGATCTGAAACACTAAACAGCTGACAGACCTGTGCACAGCTTGTGTAGGCATAACATGAAACCACCATATAACATGCCCTGAACATCTGGAGTGTATCACGACATGGAAGTATACACCTATATAGTATCCAAATATATACATGTGTTGCACAACATACACATATATCCACATCCTGCCACAGATACAGTAGATTCACCTTGCTGGTGTCACACATCACTGTCATGCCTGCTCCTCATGTTTGTGAGGTACACAGATGGCATGTGGGACATAGAGAACTTGTACATTAGTCATGTGTGGGTATAGTTGGCAGATGTCAGTAATATGGTTGCAGATGGGCAGGCGTGTCATCCTTATGCCCTACTGTAACCTGTGTCACACATTCAACATTAGTGTTTATTGTGTATACACCTTGGTGATGTGGGTCACATTACACATTAGATATGTAATGTATGTGAACATAGTCATGGCTATGAACAGTGCCAGTAGCTCACACTGTATAGCAATTATGAAGCCACATGATGCCCTGCAATGGCTATGCACATCAGCTCAATGTGAAGTATGTTCCTGCATATATGTAGGGTGGACAGACAACATTGCATCAGCTGAAGGCTCATGTTAGTATAGCACGTACCTGCATTGGGACACCATTACCGTACTGTAGATTGGATAGGACACCATTGTGTTGTACATGTATGTATGTGATTCAACACGTCAGTAGAAGACAAGTCATACTACATGTGATAGGCAGGGTCATACACCACACAGCAGGCCGGTGTACTGTACACCTGTGATGGCTTGTGGCACCATTGCAAAGTAGGGACAGCCATGTCAAACATGTGTGTACAGCCACATGCACAATGTCTGCACTCAGCTCAGAAGTAGGCAGACTAATGTTGAACAGACATGCACTGCTTTGGGGGAGATATGCAAGCTAGGGCTCAGGCAAACATAGTATGCAGTCGGCATACCCTACTGCTCATGTCCTGACACATAGGAGTGGTGGCCAACACAAAGCATCAGTGGCAGATGTACAAAGGTTGGCAATGGTCCATTAACATGTGGTGTATGTTGCACACACCATGTCAGTGCAGTGCAATGATGCAAAGTGCATGCATTGTGTTTCAGGTATGGGGCATAGGCTACTAACACAAAGGGTGCAATACAGGTATATATGCTAATCACCACTATAATTATGTAAGATGCATGCCATCCACTATACCACATGAATGCTGTTGTGTGCAACTCAGGGATGCATGATTACCACTATAATTGCCTAAGCTGAAACTATAATTGTCTATGCTGAATGCCATCCACCAAATCACATGCATGTAGCATGTGTGTGTGTGTGTGTGTGTGTGTGTGTGTGTGTGTGTGTGTGTGTGTGTGTGTGTGTGTGTGTGTGTGTGTGTGTCTGTGTCTGTGTGTGTCAGTGTGTCTGTGTGTGTGTGTGTGTGTGTGTGTGTGTGTGTGTGTGTGTGTGTGTGTGTGTGTGTGTGTGTGTGTGTGTGTGTGTGTGTGTGTGTGTGTGTGTGTGTGTGTGTGTGTGTGTGTGTGTGTGTGTGTGTGTGTGTGTGTGTGTCTGTTATTACTTGTAATGTACAGTTCCTGTCTTCCACTCAGAGGTGTTGATGTATGGTCGTTGCCCTCCTGTGGTCCACCTGATGTTAGTGTCACCACAGACTCTAGCAGTGATGATAGTATGATTGAGGCGCAGGCAGAGTTGTCAGGGGCTGAATCTGTGCCATTGGTTGCCATTCCACCAGTCTCCCTTTCATCCTTGCAAACAGTTCCCTTGCCTGCACATACCTTATCACCACCGTCCATAGAGGAAGGACAGTTGGTGGGTTTTAGCATGGAACAGGGAAGTGTAGTGACTATGGAAAGTGTGCCTGCACACCATGCTCCCAGTCAACAGACAGATGATGTCTCACACAGTCATGTACCCAATGCTGCTTATAGAAGGACCACTGGCCACATGCCGCTGCAGGACCAAGCACATCAGCTGGTGTCACCAGACGCATGTTTCAGGCTGTAATGGAGGCACAGGCATGTGCTGAATGGCACAACAGAAATAGTGTGAGGCTTCAGAGGGCTGCTGTCCGTGCATTAACCAATAACATCCAGGCACTTGCAAATGCTCACCAACATCATGCAGATGTTATGGCTAGATGATTGGGTGACATGGTGGGAGTCCTTGACCATGGCATGTCACTCCTCGAGCATGGAATGTCTGTGCTGGAAAATCTGGTGGAAGCGAGGTGTCGAGCATGTGAATGTAGGCCAGCTACATCACCTGTTGAAGGTCTACATGAACATGCTACTGGCACATGCCCCCTCCCATAGTGGTGGTAGCAGCAGCAGTGCTGCTGGTGCTGTGCACTCCACAACAGGATGCAGCAGGCCACATGCACATGGTCCTGGATGGTCCCAAGAGGGACATGACTCCAGTGGACATGTGTCATCAGACAGTAGCCAATCTGGACCTCTGCCTGGTAGTGCCCGTGCAACCCCTGTCAGGCGCAGGTCACATGGCCATGGCCGGACACCATGAACTGTGACACCTGCCTTGTACAGTCTGCAGCTGTCAATATTACCCCTGTGTAGGCAGGCCTCATGCCAGACCTGTGTGCATGCATACACACACACTGGAAACAAATGTAGGGCACCTCAACACACACACGCATAACATCCACAAACACCCGATGATATCACAGGCCCTAACACACATGCATGATGTCATTCAATGGCACAGCCTAGGCCTCTGGCAAACATTATCACCCTGTGCATATGATGATGCCTGTGCTGCATCCCTGTCATCCACACCATCGGTGCAGGGAAATTTTCATATGGTCTGATGCACAGGTTGAACATATTAGGTAGACAATTGTAGGATAATATTGTTGAGTAGCATTGGCAGGCAGCAGACATAACATGTATTGCGGTTTTGGAATGCATTTTGCACGTTTGACAGCATGTATCATGTATAACAACACTAACAGCATGTTGATCCTGATCCTCTTTCAGGTGTACATGCATGTGCTGGGGGATGTTGGTGTTTGTGGGAGTCCCATATGTACATGTTGACTACCCACAGGTCAGTATGACAATACCTGCATGCACTTTGTAGCTTCCGCAACACAATTATATTATCCATGTTTTAATTATGTTCACTGTTCTAATGATCCAAGTTCATGATAGCTGTGTAGTAAGCTACTGTGTTCAGAGCCATCGCATCCATAGTGGGTGACATCACATGTATAGTTACCTGAAGCGTGGAGTGGGTAAAAGTGCAGTATGCTGGATGCAATGGTAAAGGCCGGTGGAAATAATGGCATCACAATGGGAAGCAGTAATACCCACTGCCATTACAGCATGCAAACACAGACACACCCACACTCTCAGGGAGTCCAGACACAGTAACACACACACACACACACACACACACACACACACACACACACACACACACACACACACACACACACACACACACACACACACACACACAGTTGCCAGTGTTCAGATGTCAACCCCTGCCTAACTGCGTATCATCATTATAGTACTACACAGTTACAAGATGCACCACAGAGATTACACATGTACAAGTAGTTGGAATGTCCTAAGATTGAGGACATTGACAGGGATACTAAAGTGCAGTAAGTGTATGTGGGGGGGGTCCATCAGTAGGCTATGTAACAACAGGTCACACCCCAGGGTGTACATGATAACAGGCGGTTTGTATGCCCATCTACGACTGATGTTATCAACAGGCAGGTTACACTGCTTTGAGTGGATGGGGGAAGAGACATTAACATTCCACTATGGTAACATAGAGCCTCACTCCAGATACCGGACAGTCATATACACACACGCACACACGCACACACGCACACACACACACACACACACACACACACACACACACACACACACACACACACACACACTGGCATTCACAAAGATATACACCTATGTCACACACATACAGGCACTTTACATGCACGTGGTTCAACCGCATGCCTATGGCATTCTTTGTACACTTCACTCTTTGCCGTTGCCTCCAACGGTGATCAGGACAGTGATAACATGTGGGATGTATTCCCAACCATATGTGACATATATGGACACACACCCACATGTGCTAGTACTGTGAATCAAACACATGACTATCTCATGATATGTACTACGGCAGTACAGCACTATCACATGCAGTACAATACTTACTGACTCTTTCCTATGACAACTGTGCTGATATATGCACAATATATGCACAGGGGAGGTATTACTGTTACAGGTGTCATGGGGTTTGCCTTCAGTGTCACCCTTACAGTATTCAACATTGTCTGTCTTCCACTTCAATTAACAAACCTGACCTTAGCAGGTACACAGTTTATTGTAGGCCTGGTTGTTACACACCTGTGAGCTGTCCTCAGTAATCATTCATCTGCAAAGAAGCCCCACCACTTAGTATTCATATCCAAACATCCGTCCATACCTTACTGTACTTAGAGCACATCACCATATACAGTTGGCAATATTGAGGCTGTAGTGCAACAGTATGATGTACTAAGACAACAGTCACCTTCAGACATCAGACACCGCACACACATGGAATATAGATAACCAGCAATACATGTACACAATGCGGTCCACATCAGTATGTGCACTAGCAGGTCAAGAGGAAACATTCCACACCTTCCCCACACCATGTGTGAAACATAGCCAAGCATCTGTGGCTTGTAAACATCTCACCCTAGCATGCACTGTCTATTGTGGTACTAAGGCTAATGTCCAGACACACACAGCATGCATGGCTTGCAATTGTTGGCATGCAGTATATGTAGGAGCTGCGGCCACACATGACTGTGCATGTCATGAACATATCAACTGTGACTACTCAGGAGCATACAGTGCAGAGCTGGATTTCCCCAAGTCTGTCAATACAGGCCTTGTGTAGGTTGTATGGTCCAGTTATTTGGGTATGTTTGTAGGCATTGCATTATGTGGACATGTCTAAAGTCATACATGCCACATGGGGTGTTGTATGATATGATAGGTGTCATGGGTGACCAGTAGAGAGGGGATATTGCCTCTGTCAACATAGATATCAGACCATATGTACTGTTAGCATGTTATTTGCCATGTGCATGTGTGTAATGGCTATAGCCACCTGTATGTAGAAAGGTAAATGAAAGATATGGTAATGTGATATATGTTGTATGAGTGTGGGATGTACATATCCAGGGCAGGTACGGTTAGGTCATATCCAACCATGAGGGTGTTGGTTACTGTTGTACAGCAACAGTTGACTGTTAATGCTGACAACATCCGAGGGGCTCTGGTATGTGTACAACTGAGCAGGTTGCAAACAGTGGTATTATTGCACTGCATAACACATTATGCAGCTATGTCTGTACATGGGTACATTGCACAGTTGATGGTAGGCCTAGGTACAGTCCACCAATTGAGTGGTATCTGGTGGTCCAACATACTATGTCATACCACATATAGATGTGTGTTGGTAGCCTGGAAACAAGGTGTATGTATATGTGGATACAACCTAGGATGCTGCATTTGCCACTGTCACCTATACCTGACTCATCTGTGCTGCACTATGTCAGAGTAGTGGTCCATACATGTGAGTAGCCTTTATGAATATGTGTACACCAACACCTGGTATGGTCCATACAACTATTATGGCTCACAAGTTTGGATCTGAGTTATACGGTGGTAGTGCAATTCTGCACTACAAAGCCTTCAGCCATGTGTTCCTCACTGCACAGATGTCGGTATTCCACATTGTAGGTTCTACATTGAGCTAATGGATTACTAAAGCTACACATCTTGCACGGGTTAGTATAGGCATCCAATGCAATTGCCATGTAGCTGTCAGGTGTTACTTCTGTGTGTAGGACATTTGCCTTGGAATACGGCTATATGGGTAAATGCAACCTAGGTATTATCCACACACACGTGTAACATGGATGCATTTGCTCTGTGTTGAAGGCTCGTCGTATGGTCATGACAGGCCAGCATGACAGACACTGGATGACCTCATAATAACAGCAGTACATTGGCTCATTGTTCTGGTCGAGTAGTTGCCACCCATACCATGATATCACTGCCCATGGCATTCATGTGCTTGGTAGCATATGCCCCATGTAGGGTGACGGACAGCGACAGACAGTGTATATGACCAATGGGAGATATACTTAAGGTAGCAGTCCTGGAAATAATAACAACTACTGCCACAGCTGGGAAAGGTCATCTTGTCACCTGCACCTCAGTACCATTACACAAGGTGGCTCGCACATTATGCTTACACATGCCAGTGTTCCACATAAAATGCCACTGTTCACAACCTGATATCAATGTATGCCTTTCAGGGCAGCAAGGTGTGTGACACATGCTGTAGGTAGCATCCACCTGTGCAACCCAGGTAACCTATTGACTGTCACATCCACACATGCATTAATGTGTATACATAACATATATATGTCAGTATGTCATGTACATGTATTCATGTGTATCACACAGCACAGACACAGTTATATCATTTACAGGCCACATACAGGTAGCAGGTAGTAAATCAGTATGATGTGCATATATACTGACAGGTAAGATGTACCTAACTGCTAACCTGTGTGTTTACAATAGGAGTCCATTACAACATGTGCAGTACATGTAAGTGTTTGAGCATGCACATTGCGGCATTCAGTGTTTAGAATCCACAAACAGCCCTGTGCTACTAAGTGTATGTGCGTACCCACTGCCACCTTGTGTAATTTGAGTCAGTGCATCTAATAAGCCCTTTGTTACTAAGTGTATGAGCATGCCCAGCATAGCCTTGTGTGGTTGTAGTCATACTGCATCCCAGACAGCCCTGTGTTACTAAGTGTATGAGCATGCCCACTGTAATCCTGTATTGTGATACTAGTTGTCCATTCTGCAGATGGCCATACTTCAGTTTAGGTTACTGTTGTGCTACAACTATACCTCTCAGGCCTACCTGTGGATGATGTGTCTTGTTTGTGCATACAGGGTGTAATGGATACCTACTTTAAACACACATGTCTACAGCTATGTACTTCGTGACTGTCAGTCTCCCTGTTGTTGTCCTCAATTGTAGAAGGGTGGTCTGACTGCCTTGGAATGCGTAATTTCTGTGGTGCATCTCGTAACTGCGTAGTACTGTAATCATGAACATTAGATAGGCAGGAGTTCTGATCCCACCACTGGCGTGTGTGTTTGTGTGTGTGACAGCAAATGCCTGTGTGTGTGTGTGTGTGTGTGTGTCAGCAAATGGATGAGTAAGGTTGTGTGTGTATATGTGTCAGCATCCTGTCATGGCATCGGGTTTTACTGCATTCCAAAGCGATACCTACTTTTGCACTGGCCTTTATCCTTGTCAACTGCTAAACCTCTTTCTTGCCCCCACCCCACTGCGAGTAATCGGTCCTGTGATGTCACCCAGCTCAGACATGGAATCAGTAGTGTAAGTGTATGTGTTCTGTGGCACATGCCCCAACTGCATACCACTGTACGAGTTACATTTACATAGGCATGATGTATATGCGCAATATTGGCATGTGTGTGCATGTTTGTATGTGTGACTAGGCTTTAGCCAGGCATGCACATGTGTAATGTCTTTTAGCACACCATGGTAGCCAACCATGGTGACCAGCATCTGCAACGTATTACATAGGTAGGAATAGCAAAGAATACACGGCCATGCACAACTACAGTTGGGTATGTTAATTTCCTGTGGCACTGTTGAGCAGTGATACCGAAGTGGTCACCGTTGTTGTAGGTCCATACCCATCTTTCCCCCACCCTAACTCCACAATCCCCAGGGTAGATTACATAGGTGTATATATATATATATATATATATATATATATATATATATATATATATATATATATATATATGTATGTATATATATATATATATATATATATATATATATATATATATATATATATATATATATATATATATATATATATATATGTACTTATGACAGTTGTACTGATGTAGACTTGTCTCTGTTGTTTCACACAGTACAGTACATTCAAGGGTACTGTACGTCTGTACACAAAGAGACCGACCCATTTGTTTTCAGTACTGTGGAATACCTGTGGTAGGATGTGCATTATAGATGCCATACAACATGTGTACATCCCAGATAGCTTTGTGGTATGTCCAGTGACCTCAGTGTACATGGTCCAGGGTTTAGGGCCTGCAAGTCTTGTTGATACTTTCAATTAGGACTGCATATAACACTTTTAAGCATTTGTTAGCTGGTGTAAATGTGTTGTCGTGACAGTAAGCAGCGGGTACGTGCAGGTAACAGACATGTGCGAGCAGCGGTACACATGAAATGCCCTTCTTTGGCAATCCTGCTGATGTCACCCACCTAGGAATACACCTCTAGGAGTGCTGCGACCCAGTATTCTTCGTAGTGTGTGCTGTAACTGTGTATTGCTGTAGTGTGTAAAACTAGTTAGGTAGGGGTTCTATTTCAAGTGAGTCCAATTATGCGTGTCTCTGTCTGCCATAGACAAGAACAATGATTTTTAGAGTATGCACACTCTGTACCATTCACATAACCACTTTTAGCAATTCTGCTGATGTCACCCACCTAGGATTACACCTCTAGGATTGCTGTAACCCAGTATTCTCCGTAGCAAGTGCTGTAACTGTGTATTCATAGGTTCATAGGTTCATACTAGGCTATCTGCCCTAGGGCATTTATAAGCCTAGCCAGAGTGTGTTTGGCTTTCGCCACCCATTTTAAATTAATTTTGCTATGCCCTTTTTTGATGTTAGTATACTGTGCCTCTGTCTAACAGTGACACAGAAGTGATACCCGGGGTAAACCTATGATCTCCCATCCACTCATCAAGATTCCTCTTGAAGAGAGTCAATGAGGGACTCTGCCTAACCTGGACTGGGATTTTATTCCAGAGTGAAGGGAGCCTCTGGGTTATGAATCTGTCCCTCCAGCATGTCCTATTTATTTCAGTGCTGAGGTTCAAGTCTCTCAAGCACGTAGCTCGATGGGATTTGGATTTTCTGAGGTGCAGCATGTCCATTAATTCCGGGTTGGACATGGCTTTATACATCAGGCACAGATCGTCTCTGAGCAGGCGGTATGCCACTGAGTAGAGCTGGAGTTTCTTTAACCGGGCAGCATATGGCATCTGTTAGAGCCCTTTGATCCTCTTGGTGAGGTACTTTTGGGGCCTTTCCAGTTGCTGCAGGTATCCAATTATGGGCCTGACGAGGGATGAGTAAAGAGCCACAATGACCTCCCCTGATCTAGATGTGAATCCCTTCATGATTAGGTGGGCTATATAAAATGTTTTTCTAACCACTTTGGCCACATGGTTGTCAAATGAGAGATTGCTATCAACTTGGGTCCCCAGGTCCCTAATTACTTCTTCTGTACTTAATGGATTACCACCTATGTGGTAATTTATGGGCAGTTTGTTTTTGCCAAAGGGGATAACTATACACTTTTTGGCGTTTAGCTTGAGGCCATGGCTCTGGCACCAGTTGTCTGTTTCTATGAGGCCCTTTTGGAGGATGCTTGTGTCAGCTGGAAAGTCGATTATGGCGCCCAGTTTGCAGTCATCTGCTAACTTGGTCAGCCACAGTCCTTCCGTGTTTGCCTGTACCTTCGAGAAATATATACTGAACAAGAGAGGTCCCAGGACTGAGTCTTGTGGGACGCCACTTGTAACTGGTTTGGAGTCTGACATGGCTCCAGCAATTCTAACCATGTGGGTTCTGTCCTTGAGCCAGTTTAAAACCCATCTAGTAACATACGGGTTTATATTTAAGCTGGTGAGCTTATCTATAATGCCCGAGTGGGGTATTGTATCGAAGGCTTTTGCTGTAGTGTGTAAAACTAGTTAGGTAGGGGTTTTATTCTGAGAGAATACAAGTGTATGTATGTGTCTCTGTCTACCTGAGATTAGAACAATGCTTTTTAGAGTATGCACACATGATCACCTTTGGCAATCCTGCTGATGTCACCCACCTAGGAATACACCTCTAGGACTGTTGCAACCCAGTACTCTCCATCGCGCATGTGCTGTAACTGCGTATTGCGAAAAAGTGTGAAAAACAAGTTAGGTATGGGTTCTATTCTGAGAGAGTCCAACTGTGTGTGTGTGTGTGTGTGTGTGTGTGTGTGTGTGTGTGTGTGTGTGTGTCTCTGTCTGCCTGAGACTAAAACAATGCTTTTTAAAGTATGCACACTCTGTACAATTCACATAACCTCCTTTGGCAATCCTGCGGATGTCATCCACCTAGGAATAATCCTCTAGGATCGCTGTAACCCATGATTCTCTGTAGCACGTGCTGTAACTGTGTTTTGCTGTAGTGTATAAAACTAGTTAGAAAGGGGTTCTATTTCGAGAGAGTCCAACTGTGTGTGTCTCTGCCTGCCTGAGACTAGAACAATGCTTTTTAGAGTATGCACACTCTGTACAATTCACATGACTACCTTTGGCAATCCTGTTGATGTCACCCACCTAGAAATACACCTCTAGGACTGTTATTCTCCATTGCGTGTGCTGTAACTGCGTATTGCTGTAGTGTGAAAAACTAGTTAGGTAGGGGTTCTATTCTGAGAGAGTTCAACTGTGTGTGTGTGTGTGTGTGTGTGTGTGTGTGTGTGTGTGTGTGTGTGTGTGTGTGTGTGTGTGTGTGTGTGTGTGTGTGTGTGTGTGTGTGTGTCTGTCTGCCTGAGACTAGAACAATGCTTTTTAGAGTATGCACAATCTGTACAATTCACATGACCACCTTTGGCAATCCTGCTGATGTCACCCACCTAGGAATACACCTCTAGGACTACTGTAACCCAGTATTCTACATAGCACGTGCTGTAACTGTGCATTGCTGTAGAGTAATAAACTAGTTAAGTAGGAGTTTGATTCCAGGACATGGCAGGTGTGTGTTTGACTGTCAGAGCCTGTGTAGAGGTGGTTGTGTGTGTCTAGCCAGTAGACATGTTGGGAAGCGGATTTTGTATTTTTCCTATATGGCGTCCATTGTATGTTATGATGCACACCTCACAAGGAGTACAGCCAGCAGTCAGCCACGGGACTGTGTTGTCAAGCTATACCCCTACATCTGGCAAAAGGCCTGGTGAACAAAGTATGCAACATGACTAGTACCCGGAATATGTTCTGAACCCATGTGTCATACACAAACACACTTGCCTAGAATATCCCGCTATGTTGCTAGTACCCTGCACATTGTTGACAGATAGTAGGCATGGTTTGATTGCATTGGGCTGCAGTGGACATGGCTCCCTGTACAGCAGTACAATAGGCACATACTTGCAGACAATGTTCCTTCACTATGTTCCCCACTGGATGCCTGCAACATATGTGGTGACATCAAATGTGATCCACAGAGGCGATACAATGCCATACACATGTGCCCTGTATGGACCGGAGCCACTGACATGAGGGAATACCTATATCATGCTATCAATGCAGGTGCTTGGCCAACCTGTTAATTATAAGCAGGTTCTGCCACACCAGGCCAGTATTGGCATATCAGATGATAACAGTCTGTGTACACAACATGTGCCAGCCAAACCAGGTACACCTGTACATGTCATTGTACATTATTGTGGGACATGCACATCCCAGGCAATGTCCATGTCAAGGACTATCAAACACAGCCATAGCATGCATTGCAAAGTTATGGCCATACAGAATGGTATTCAGGATGTCAGGGCAGTTCATACAATACCCATCTGTGTAGTACATTGCAGACACTACACCCCTGTACTGCACTGCACACCATTGTCACATGGCATGATGCCAAGGATTACCCCTCACACAGCCTTGTACAGCCATCTTGCACAGACAACTACTACATACCCATGAAGCAATGCACACATGCATGTCAGTACTGGCACCTTGTGTCTGCATGTGGGGTATGATGCTCCCAACCACAGTCAAACCCAGTATGACCCCCATTGACATACCAACAGATGTCAAACATGTTCACATGCCCTAGCCCATAGCACCTCCAGATATCCCCTGTGGTGCATGTAGTACCTGTGCATTACTGCAGTGTGGCAAACTATGTAGTTAGGGTGTGTATTTGTGGGCCTGGCAAAGAGTGTCAATGTGAGTCCATTAGAGAATGTGGTTGTGTTGACAATGACATCCGTTCATGTGGACAGCCATGTGTGCTACACATAATGTATGTCTACTATATCTCTGTTGCAGATGTCACTCACCAACACACATATGTGTTCCTACAGCACACCAACATGTCAGCTTTGTGGCACATGGAGTAACTGCATGCACTTGTAATAGTAATGACTAGCCAGTCAGGGGTCTGACCCCTGTACTGGTAGGTGTGTGACAGACAATGCTTAGGTTTTAGTCTCCAAGCCCTTCACTGATATACTTTGCCTCTGTCTGCCCCATCCCACACACTCTCTGGTGGATGTGGAGGTGTACACCTGCTCAGCAGCAGCTTGTGCAACGTAAGTGGTGGTCAAGATCAGGTGATGGCCTCTGCACCTATTGCAGTCCTCCTCTAGCTGATTGCATATGGAACAGCTGTGATGATGATCCCATAGCCTTTCACATGAAAAACACAGTACAGTATCCAGGGACATCATGTTGGTGTTTGCCCATGAGAGTCGCTGTGTGTGGTACCTGAATCTGGTGTTTGGAAATGGCATCACAGATGATATCTGGATGTTCCTCAAACAACATACACAGTGGGGAAATAGCCTACAGACAGGAGGGTGATGTGCCAGACATGACTACAGCATGTAAGTGTAGCTATGCTGCATTGAGACTACTGCCTGTTTAATAAGTTGTGTTTGGTAATGGCTATTCTGCATGTTTTACAACTGACAAGACAGTGCTCTGTTCATGATGGACCCCCATCTGTAGGGCCATCTGTGGACTGATCAGTGTGTGGAACCATTTGTTTCCTGTGTTACTCACTGAACACACATCTGACAACAGCAGGGGCATAGTGTGAGGACTGCAGCCAGTACATGGTGATAGTGATGTGTTATTGCCATCACATCCCTGACTGGACATATGTCACATAGAACAGTGGTATGGCAGACACTGTCTGGGGTTGCAGTGACATGCCAATAATGGCCCACTGTTCATACTGCAGTCACACATCTTCTACACTTTGTACAGATGTCATGCAGTATATATGCATGTGTTGTGCTCCCTCTGCAAATGTATACCATCTGTTGTGTTGGTTTGATGGTCATATCTATGCATGCTGCTGTAAGTAATCTTGACTGCTGTTGACTATTAGTAAGTTATATCTGTGTTTAAACTGCAACACCATAGGCTGTATGGGTTTGGAGGTCCTGGCAGAACCTCCTGTCCCACTTCAGCTGGCCATGGCACCGGGCATCAGTACATCTGGAGCACAGCCTTGGACCTCCACCTCTGTTGGCTCTGCACCACCTTCTGGTGGTACCACCACTGAGAATGGGGCTTGTCCCCCCTGGGAGCAGGTCCAGACAGGAACATGCCCACTGTCGTATGGTCCCGGACGTGGTGTGTAGGGGGCTCAATAAAGGGTTTTGAGGCCAGATACACCAGCTCAAGTGCAGAGTGTTGCATTTACAGGGGAGGCTACCCCTCCTAGACAGCCCCCAGCACTGCCACCTTTGCAGCTGTTTTGGTGCAGTGGTGGCTGCCCATGGCTGGGGACCTCCGTCCCACTGTTTACATCTGGGGGCTCATGGGCATGTGAATGCCAAACACCCTTCCCCATCTGAGGTGTATTCCCCCACATGTGTCATATACCGACCCTGTATGCTGTGTTGGCTGTCATCCTAACCTACCTATCCTCCACAGGTATGCCTACCCTCTTTCCCCCACATCCCACTCTCACCTTATGGAAACATAAGGCCAATTGGTTCCTAGAACAACATTTTCCCCATACATAGCTGTCCATTTTACAGACATGTCCACTGGACACATGTAACCTTTTTAATATGCATCACAACATACTCCTGTTGTCCTCACCCCAGACTCTCAGGCACACTATCCTAGTATGCACATGACTCCTAAATGTTCCAGGTACACATGATGCAGATGACCCCATTATACACTCAACACTACCAGTCCCTCTGTGGTTACCTCATTTACCTTTATCATGATGATGATGTCATACATAGCACCTTGCAAGAGAACCATTCTCACATAATGGTTAGACAGGAACGGTTGTGTTAATGTAAATAATATGCACAGAGTGATGTATACGGCCAATGTACAAATGTTTGCGTGTATGACTGACACATGTCTGTCTGGGGGTGTCTTGATATTACATAGGACAACACAACTACATAATACAGGCATTGCTGGTGTTTCCCTTTTCATTCGTTTGTAATGCTTTGTTGTCACATGGTATGTTCTTGATATATCTCTATATATGTATGTACCTATATGCTGGACATAAACACTCACACATACATCTACATGATGGAATGCATTTCCTACACTGTTGAATGGCTGCGCTGGATGATATGTCTGTGATAAGGTCCAATGTCTGTATATCTGCCATGGCTTACTGGTAAATCACATTAGCTGTGTGTGCAGGGTCCTGGTTTCGAGCCTTGCAGAGGCCATTTATTTTGTTGCAGGGCAGAACAAGGCCATTGGATACGGAGGGATTAAGGCACATTAAAGCAGTTGTGAGCAGGTGTGCATGGGTTTGCACAGTGTTATGCTATGATAACCTCTGGTTACAGCTTCTTACACTCAATTAGCCTCCACATTGCTTTAGGAGTGTAATACTCGCATACTGGCAGCCAAACAGGCATACACCCGCTTGCTCCCGCACTTGCAGATGCAGTGAC
This sequence comes from Protopterus annectens, assembly GCF_019279795.1. Lineage (NCBI taxonomy): Eukaryota > Metazoa > Chordata > Ceratodontiformes > Protopteridae > Protopterus > Protopterus annectens. Next base: position 1,682,500,103 of record NC_056743.1, read on the forward strand.
ATTGGTGCTTGCATCTGACACTCACACCCCTGGGCAGGAGCGAGGGCTACAATATTACCTTGTGATGCCTATTGCATCAGATTACATGCCTACAGTATTGGCAATGGCTGCCCATTAGGCGATGGCATGCCGTTCGACTGTACGGAATGAGGGGCCTGTCCAGTGTTTTATTCATATTATATGTGCATTCCTCTTACAATTTGCACCCATCTGGCTGATACATGGGAACTAAGACTCTTCAATAGAGACAAGTAATTGGGTTTTGGGACCCACATCCATCAGCCGAGTCATGCTACTGCAAATCAATTATTCTATCGTCTTTCTAAGGTAGTCAGTGGAATATGTGCTTTCTGTCCCTATCAGACCTCTCATACAATTGGGGAAAAATGAAGACCGAATCACAGACATCACATAACATCAGGGACACATTTAAATTATTGATGCTATCAACCTGACACATTGACAGACTCAGAGCATATGTATTCATACACATTGTCTGAGGTACATGCAGTTTATGACTCTTAATTGTTGTTATTCATTATGTGTAGTCCACCACCTTTCCCCCTAATATCACTAGTTCAAGGAGGATTTAGGTGGGACAGACTTAGAATCTGAGTTGAAATCAGGGACAGTTCAATGGTATGGTCCCTATGTGTTCCCCCAATGATTTACGGCCTATCCAGTGGATGTGCTCTTAGGGGTTGGGAGGTATGGGCATCAGCTATTCCATATCGGAATATTACTTACATCCCCAGAGCAGTCCGAATATGGCTCTGCCAGCCAACATCTGCACGCCTAGGCCCATAATCACATATCCATAGTTCCCCCACCTACCACTCCTCTACAGCAGTCATCCTTACTGTGGGTGCAGGTGGGGTATAAACACACTGCTACACACTGCCCATGTCATACGCTGTATCGACCCATGGGTTATCAGGCTTGTGCAACCTACTGGTCCGTGTACATCTACAGCCTGGTTTGATAAATCATTACCGGAATTGGCTACGATCATTAATTTTTGGTGTCCCACAAGGGATATCGATGTCTGTGTTTCAAGTTTAGAGCTTGCAGATTTCTCCCACTGGTAGTTTCCTGCCGGTGGTCTGGGAAGCTGTGATGTGTTTACCTTTATTGTGCATCTGTATGTCTCACCTGCCTAGCTGGGGTGGGGTGGGGGGTGATGCTACATGTTACATGTTTGGTTATTGGACCTCCCACCACCTTATGCACGGCCTGTAAATGTATGGTACCCGTAACTGCTGTATCATATCCTAGCTATATACATGTGTATATTTACTGTCTCTCACACACACACACACACACACACACACACACACACACACACACACATATATATATATATATATATATATATTTACATTAATATATACAAACATATCTGTATATGTATGCATACATGTATATTTATATCTTGTTGTATGTATATGTATATACACATATATATATATATATATATATATATATATATATATATATATATATATATATATATATATATATAAAATCTTATGACATATGGGTCTATGGTTGTCTGCATATGTATATGTTTATATGTGGGTATGTATCTGTATTCTTTCTCTGTATGTATACATTCGTACTACGGTGAGGGGAGGCATATCTCTATGTCACTATGGGTAGATATACACACACATACCTCTACATATATACATCTACATCTGGTTATTACGTTCCTTGCCATATAGATTACACTTTGCTTTAGTGGGTCTCAAAGTGGGAGTGTCTGCTTGTTGGCCGATGCCTCTGCCCAATGAACACATTCGATTGCATCCCTAGGGCTGTCCATATAGGCCTACATAAGCCTGCACACCTAGACCCATAAGTAGCTACCCATAGATCCCCCACCCTCACCTCCTCAACAGCACCCATCCTTACTCTGGGTCCTGGTCCGTTCTGGACACACCACTACACGCTGCCCACTCTCCACTTTACGGGACTCATTTCATACAATTGTCTTGGCCCATGGGTCA
>NC_056743.1:1682504611-1682547111 GCF_019279795.1 Protopterus annectens
TATTCATTATGACAGTACCACTTTGATTGAAAGGATCTGGCTAAAAGTCCCATGCGATACTCAAGTTCACTTTTACATGTTATTATGTTGGTTTTACAGCAGAACAACATGCATTCCACATGGAAAATTATATGTGCTATAGTAGAAGTTGAACCGTGAATGCGTGTTCATTAGGCATATGCTCTAACCACTACACTACTGGTGTTCTGCTTTATTTATATGTATACCCATGGTTCATAGTTACCCAAACACATGCCTCAACACTTCACTAACATAGCAGGCATCCATTCTCTTTCTGGGACAACCACACCACTACACATGCGCCACTCTCTACTGTTCTAGACACGTCCCATATGTTGGCTCACTCCAAGAATATTCAGACCTCCCAAGCTTATAGTCCTGGGACATACGTTGATATAATGGTAAGGTTGTTCAATTAGTCTTCCGGTTTTTGGCTTGTCCGAATGGAGACTGGGAGTGCCCTGTACCTGTTTGAGAGTCAGACTTAGCACATGGACAAAGTTAGTTCCACTGTTATCATCTTACCTGTGCTTGGAGACCCAGGAGGTTTGCTCACCTGTGGCCAGCTTGATATGACAGCACTAAATAATACAGGGGGTTCTGCTGCTGTTTCCCTTCAAATTCATTATGACTGCTTTATTGTGACCATGTTCATTCTTCATGGATATAAATATATATATATATATATATATATATATATATATATATATATATATGTATAAATATAAATAAATGTCTGTACATGCATATGCATATACACCTACATACTTATTTACATTTCCTATTCTGTTGAATGATTGCCACTTACCGCTGTGCATACCCGCTTACGTCAGCTTGTAAGTTACTTAATCACCCTATATCTGATGGCCATTATTCTGGACATCATGTAAAATTAGCAGCCCTTGCATTGTTTCGACCCAAGAACAGAAACACCTTAATTACCAGTTTGACCACTACACCATCTGTGGTAGATTCTGCATGGATGGTAGTTAGGATGTAAGACTTTACTACAGGTATTCAACACTACTGGCAACAAATATGACAGTCGTTTGGTGTACATATGTATAGGACATGTTAATGTTCATATGTTTCTGAGAGACATATGTATACCTTTGCAAGTATACATATTTATAAATAGGACACATTCTTGACAACTACTTATATGCATGTATGTGTGATGTGTAGCTGTAGCCATGCATATATAGGTATGTACATTTATAGATGTATGCTTACATATCTGGGGTTGTACATGGCCATGTATATGAACACCCACATCTGGGAGGGATGTGTACTGTGTGTATATAGGGGTTGTGTGCATCATTACGATGTGGAACATGGACAGGGTATACAATTAGTGGATGTGTACTATTTGGACGATGGCTATGGGGAAGCTTCTAGGGAACATGTGGAAGGTATATATTCCTGATAATGCACATGGGGAGATGTGCATCATGGTCAGGTGTTTAATCCCAGGTCGTAGATTCTGCAGAACCGGCTGGAGGTTGAGCAGGGTTGTGGACAACTACTGCTAATACAGCTTGTGTCCGGATGCCTACGGGGCTGGATATCATGTTATGTCACCAAGTCTAATCTTTAGAACAGACACTTATCCCATGAGGGATGTCCAAAAATTGTGGATGCCAATGACCCCCATTCTTTTGGCTTTACGAAAATGAGGGAGGATTATACATGCATGGGATACCTAGTTTGCAAGCCTGAGACTGCCTAGGGTGAGACTGCCTACTAGATATGGGTAGGGGGCACTACGTGCAGATATGGCTGGCCCAAGATAGCAGCCCGAGTATGGGTCGTTTTGGTGGACATTCAGCAAGGGAAGGTGGTGTGCTGTGGAGGGGATGATGGGTATTTAATTATGTATCCAGGTGTGTAGGGGTTGGATAGCTCAGTTCAGGCCAGACCATTATGTGGGTATGAGCCGGTACCATTTCTGTACATGTGTATCGCACATTTTAATATTCATATGTTTGTGGGATTGTGTTCTGCAGTATGGCCAGTCAGGGTGTATTGGGAATATGAATGTATGTTCTTTAGTTTCCTTTTTGATTTACCCACTGCTCCCTCGTACACCTCCAGTTCACCTATTGTACATCCGACCCAGTCTCCCTTTGGCGAATTATTACATTACCCGTCACCCCCCCAAATTCCACAAACACACCATCCGTCCCTTCTTTGGTTGCTGGCCCATGGGACAGACAGCAGTACACACTGCGTACCCTACAAATCTCTGGTACCAATATGGTTGTGAGGTGAACCCCAGCATCTTTGGTCTTCCACATGCTGTACTTCACACACATAGGTACATGCAAATACTTATCTTTCATGACATGGTAGGTTGACCTGGGTAATACCCATTCATCTTTGGGCCAACCAGAGAAGGATGACTCAGACTGTAAATGGGAAGATATTGAGCGAATGCTCTGACCATTGGTAGGGTTGCCACCTTTTCAAATGGCGTAAGTGATACATTTTCGGGACAAACATCATATTTTACAGGCCGACACATACCCACGGTCAGTACAAAGGATAGAACTTATATTTTTTGCCTAAATAAAAAATTATTCTTGTAGCATTTTAGTTGCTTATTCTGTTTCTTATAACATTTAGGTATTTTAGATACAGAATAACTGTTTTAGGCAACTATTACATAAAATATAGGAAATAATTTTGTCCTAACATCTGAGGGCATTTGCCATTTTTAAAGTTTTTTGTCAGGACACAACTGCCCAAAGAGGGACTGTCCTTCGCAAAGTGGGACAGGTGGTAACCCTAACCATTGGGCTATGCTTAGCACAGGGCAGTGGCATGCAAATATGCCGTGTTTTGCTTCCACATGGTATAAAAATCAACCCTACAATGAAATACGGACACGGGGTTTTAAATGTCATTATTCAAGCGACAGGCCTCAAAATTCAGCTACGTGCTTTTGTGTTTACTTTTTATTTTGGTGTTCACTGAACATTCTTGTATGCTTTGCATACATTTCAGTGTCCATGGACACTGATAGGAGTGATTACTATTAGAGGCAGGCTGTACTAGTCAACATTTTAGGTTGCGTGACTGTAGCTGACATGTTCAAGCTTCGGTGCAGCGCTTAAACATGCCCCCTGCATTCACGCACGTTTCCTGTGCACGTGGACGGTGTGGCAGCATGCCTTCATTAATATGCATATGGTGCTGCTGCGCCATCTCTACGCCACACACTTGGTGCAAGGCTAATGCTGGCCTTGCGCCGAGCTTCATGAATCCCGGGGTATATACTGTCATCTGTAGATATTACATCTCCTTTGTACATCAACATTTGAGTATTCCAATACACTAGCCATCAAGACTGCTGTACCTTACTAAATCGCCTCTCAGCAAAACACAGTTTATTAAAGACTTGTATCAGAATAAGAGAAAATACAAAATAAGTGAGCAACAAAGCAAGCAACCCTTAATGATAAAAAAGTAGCACATGGAAAGGAAAGTCAGCTTTTTACAAGTGCATCTCTAGTCATACCGTACTCCCTCTGGATGGTCATGTGCCACCTCCCAACTCATACTGTTATATTCTCACACTGATGTCTCATTACCATGGGGCATTTTTACATTATTGAAAAACAAAACAGTACCCCTTCTCTGAGGTAATGTGACCATAGAAGGAGAACATGAATGAAAAACAATATACAGTGCACGAACAATGAGGATGTGTCTCTAATAAACAAAGGTATTCCACTGTGTTACCATAGCAACACACTTACATTCTACAAATTTAAATATTAAAATGTAATATAATTTACTGTGCTATACTTAACATCTTTGTTATTGTTATGGCATATACTATGCCGCATATGTTGTAAGTGGAACTTTTCTCCCTGAGCTTCCACTGAAACAAGGCTTCTTAGACAAGTCAATCTTTCCCAGTGAATCAAAGTGAAATAAAATAAAAAATGCAGAGTACATTACAAAGTATTACATTACTGTGGATGCCAGGGGCATTGTTGTATGCCACTGTATCATGTTTCCTCAGTCTGGCATTCTGCTATGATAGTGACTTGTTTTACCATTTTATTTTTGAGATTGTCTTTATTGGGATTTCTTTACTGAGATAGTCTGACTGAGTCAACAGAATGACCTATTTTAGTGGTGGCTTGAGGAGGAAAGCTCCTTACACAAAAAGGAAACAAATATGGAGAGTAAATACATGTAGGTAGGAGAGTTTCAAAAATGCAAATAGACAAAAAGCAATGTGTATATACAATATATAGTAGTATAGCTTTTACCATAGGAAGATAATTATTTTACAGTACAGTTTCTCAGTATTTTTGAATTTTCAGGAAATTATCAACACATGTTTGCAATGCATAAGGTAGAGCTTCTTAGGGCAGAATAGTTCATTATCTTGCATTACATTCATAGGTTCATAGGTTGGTACTAGGCTATTGGACCTAGGGCCTATACAAGCCTAGCCATAACAATTCCCTGGTTATTTCTTCCCATAGTATTTACTTCCCTGGACCCCTGTCTAGCAGGGTGACTGATGTGATCCCCAGGGTGAATTTCCTAGCAGGGTGACTGATGTGATCCCCATGGTGAATTTTCTATCTCCCATCCAATCATCAAGGTTCCTTTTGAAGCGGGTCAAAGAGGCGCTCTGCTTGACATGTATGGGCAGTCTATTCCAGAGTCTGGGGAGTCTCTGGGTCAGGAACTAATCCCTCCAGCATGTTTTGTTCATTGTGATGACAAGGTTTAGATCCCTGGAGCGTATGTCTCTGAGAGATTGGGATTTCTTTAAGTGTAGCATGTCCAACAGCTCTGGGTTTGACATGGCCTTGTATGTTAAGCAGAGATCGCCTCTGAGTAGACGATATACCACAGAGTATAGGTTAGATTGTCGGCATAGGACATCTGCTTTAGTCCTGTGATTCTTTTAGGGAGGTATTTCTGCAGCCTTTCCAGTTGTTGCAGGTGGAACTGCTCTCAGCATTTTTGGACTTCAAGAAATTAACACATTTGTTTGCAGTGCATATGTTACCAACAGTTTCTCAGGTTTTTGGACTTTCAAGTAATTATTGTTTGCAGTGCATAGACAGAACTTCTCAGGGCAGAAATGGTTGTTGAAGGAGGAAGATCATTAGTTATTGTTACAGTGATTCAGAGTTATAAGAGTTAAAGGCAGGTGAGATGTGGAAGTATGACAGGTTGTTACCTGAAACAGACAGTAGGTAGAAAGCAGCGGTTTATAAGTACCACAAAATAAAGGCCAAGATGTGCAGAAATGGTATATATTCAGGAGGTAGAAGCAGTGGATGAAGTTTGAAATAACTGGGCAAAACAAGAGGAAAGGGAGTGTGATGCTAACTTTGTATTATGCTAGATGGCAGAATGTAACAAACTTTGTGACAGTGTAATATGGTGGATAGGTTCTGCTGAGTGGGACCTGCAGTGTGTTAGGTGATTCATGATTCTATAATGCAAGTCTTCCAGTAGGTGGTGAATAAATATGATAATATCAAATGTGGCATAACTGACTGGGACAGATTGTACAGTGCGGAAGGTACAATGTTGTGGAAAAATAGTCTGTCAAATGTAGTAGAAATGTTGTTGTTGTCTTTTGGCTTTTCCCGGTCAGGGGTCACCACAGCGGAAACTCCAGTCCACTAATGATTGGTAGTAGATTTTCATGGTGCCGAATTGCCAGCTCGACGCCCAACCTTCAACGAAGGCATGCCCATTCACGCATGTCTTTCAGAACGCCACTCGACCCACGGGGAGGACATGCAGACTCCACATAGAAGGCACTCCCTGCATACTAGCTGAGAATCGAATGGGAGAACCTCTTGCTGTGAGGCAACAACGCTACCACTGCACCACTGCGGATAGCCTTAAAAAATAGCGTATATATGTTAAGTTATTAGTTTTTGAGTTAATCAGGTGTAGAACTAGGGGAGAGCCAGCAGTCCTGGAAGTGCTATTTAATTTAGCTTTTGAAAAGTCTTTATTGCTGTTTTGTTTGAGCTGTGTAAGTAAGTCAATCCATAATTTAGAGAAAGAACAGGAATTCAAGGAGTTATTAACAGACTTAGAGGGTGCTGTAAGAAGTAGCTTGTTTGTAGAGTGGTCTGGTTGTAGAGTATATTTGCACTCTATTGTTTGGGCTAAACATTTTTCATGTTTGTAGATGGGTTTGTGCACCATTATTAGTTGTGAGATGGACACTGAGTGAGTTTTAGTCAGGAAAGTGGTCTAAGAATATAGCAGTAATGGTCATTATAGGGGATGTTTGTGGCAAACTTTGCAACTTTACTGTAACATTATTCAAGAGAGTTTATCTGGGAAGCCTGTAGGTCATTCCGGATAGAAGCAGCATATAGGAGAGTAGAGATAAAAAGATAGAGATAATGGTTCCTTGAGTTATAGCTTAAGTAATGAGAGATTCCCTAGAGAGAGAGATGAGATTTGATGGGTTTTACAGGTATCAGTAGATGTGAGAGATTGTTTCTGTGGTTCATCTAGTATTTTTTGCAGAACAGATGAGGGTAGCATCATTAGCATATTTACATAGTTACATTTATACAGATAGTTAATTTTTTTTTCTTTTTTTATAACACTTCATTAGAGCACAGCATATTCAACCACAATAACAAGGAACATGAACTATATCAAATTCCATATGCCATACAGATAAACAGTGACAATATATGCATTTCAGCTTTCAGATATACGTTTCAAACAATGAATTGTATTATGATACATAAGGATTATAGCAATTCACCTCTTGCTATTCAGAAACCATGTAAATTGTTCTGATGAGAAAGACAATAAAGGAACTTGTAATATAAAGGAATCACAGTCTGGAAATTCCACAAAATAGATTATACTGGGTTATGAAGGGTGGCACAGTGGCACAAGTAGCATTGCTACGTCACAGCAAGAGGTTTCCAGTTCTTTTCTAGGCTTGGGTGCTATCTGTGCTGAGTCATTTTCTGTGTGTTTACATGGGTTTTTTTGTGTGTGCTCTGGTTTCGTCCAACATTTCAAATATATCCTGTGTTTGCATGGGTTTTCTACGGGTGCTCTGGTTTCCTCTCACATTACAAAACATGCATTATATGCATTGAACACACACTAAACTGGCTGTGTGTGTGTGTGTGTGTGTGTGTGTGTGTGTGTGTGTGTGTGTGTGTGTGTGTGTGTGTGTGTGTGTGTGTGTGTGTGTGTGTGAAGACCCACAAAAGAGCTAGTCACCCAGCAGTGTGGATATTGGCTCTAAATGATCATCATTGTTAAAGTCACATCCCAACCCATGTGAAAAAATTGGAAAGAAAGTGGTTGTGAATATATGGATGGATTCCAGTGATATGTGAATATGCTCCAGTCACTGTCTTTTTTGGTGCACTCATCCCTGCATTAATCACACAGTTCAACTTATTCGCATGGCTCGCTCTCAGGAGTGCAAACCTCATGATTTGAAGGCCTAAAAATGAAGAACAAAATTTGATTGCAAGTAAATACAGCACATCTTAAAACCTGTTTTAATGCCATGAAAGCATTCCTGCAATTTCAAGATGACTGTGCCTCAGAGTAAGGAGTGTGGGAATATTCTGTGGTACTTCAAACTCAGATTTTGTATATATTTCACATATCTGCATTTTGTGTCTCTATTATGGGGATGTTAATTTAGACACACACAAACATATTCTCTCTTTGTATGTATTTGGGTTAATATATGGATAAGCACATTCTGTTGAACATATTTTTAGTCAAAATATAATTTTCTAAGTATTTTGGTCCATATTAATGCAGGTGTTTTCTTAAGATTGCTGGGCAGTGAAGATCAAGGAGTTTCCTCTTCTTCCCACACTGTTATGCAATCTCAGAGTTAGTACATGTGGATGGTCTGGGGTGAGTTGCCACCCTCCATGTGGGAAGGGGGCTGCAAAAACAATGTTTTTGTGATTTTTACTGTTTACTCAAATGCACAAAAGAACTTCTGTGACTTTATTTTTGCTTTTTTGACTGTTTGTGTAGTCTGGTAAATGGTCCAGTGTTTCATGATTTGGTATTTTTATCATTCAATTGAAGATAATATGCTCATATACACATGCACCCATACACATACATATATAAATAGATAGATACATAGACAGATATAATCCTGTGAGCATAATATTGCAAGACCAAAACACTGAAGATCACAGTATCAAGTTATTGGACTAGCTCCCACTCATTCCTGGGTCCACATCCCTGCATGACACATGTTGGCACTCTTTCCTGAGTCCGCACCTCTGTAGGACCCATGTTGGTACCCTTTCCTGTTGTGAAACTGGCAGGGACATTCAAATATTCAGAATGTTTAGACATTGTGGTCTTTTGCATTTTGACGTTTCAATATTATGGTCTCAGGATTATGAATTTTAAGACTTTAGGCTTCAATATTATGATAGGAAAATGTCTCTCTCTCTCTGGATGGATTTTCTGTGTGTTCTCTGGTTTCCTCCATTTCAAAGATATCCTGTGTTTGCATGCATTTTCTCCAGGTGCTCTGGTTTCCACCCACATTCAAAAAAAACATGCAGTATGTGCATGTGACACAATAAATTATGGACTGATTCTGTTTGTTTAGTCTACGACTGTTTTTGTTGACAGACAGAAGTACTTTGTTTTTCAGTCAAACATCCAGTTTATCACACAGACATTTTGTTAGGTGTGTGCTTTCTCTAAACAGGTGAGCAAAATGTATAGCAGGTGTGTGTGTGTGTGTGTGTGTGTGTGTGTGTGTGTGTGTGTGTGTGTGTGTGTGTGTGTGTGTGTGTGTGTGGTGAGTACCTGAACTGTTTTGTATGGTGGTAGTGTTATTGACAAAATGACTCCAAAGCAATATAGTTCAGCAGAGTAGAATAATCTCCTTTATTGTAAAGAACACCCATATGTAGGGCACTAATAAATACATTTCTTATTTCACCAAATACAAGAAACTTCCTCCTTTTATACAGTAAAAGCAGGGTTGGGGTTAACAACACAAGACTAGGCTGTGTGCAGAGGTTCAGTGGTAAGCAGTTCAAATAAATACGGCAAAAACATGAATTCAAAGAAGAAATAATTCAGCAAAGATTTTGGGACACCACCCTTTCTCAATGCTCATTCAAAAATAGTATCAAATACTCACTTTTAAAAAAAACATCACATGGTTTTATCAGCCAATCATAAATTAGAATTTGTTCATTTTCTTCACATGCTTTAAAGCTGAATAACAACTAAAATATTGAATGGCATTTTGTCACATCTCATATAAAGCTATAAATAGCACACAATATATAAAAAGTATATATAAAGAAATTATAAATAAATACCATATATTTCGTTCACAATGTCATAACAATATAATGAGCACCACTGAATATTAAAAAAAATATATGTTAATAATTATTTTATTTATTTATTTATTTATTTATAATGGCATTTGTTAACTGGGTTTGTCCAGCTGGGCCAGAGACTCATTTTCAGTGGAGACCCGAGGAGAAAAGCTCCATTTACAGACAGTATACTATACATAAAAGTTTGCTTTACAATACATAGAAATTCAGTTTATAATACATAAAATTGCAGTTTACCATACAAATACATAGAAATTCACAGAGATTAGATAAGAAAATGAATTAGGTAAATCAGATCAGTAGATATATACATAATAGCAGTACCTCCGCCCCCATTTTTTTTAAGTAGTATTTTAGGAACAGCACAAATTTTGAGGTGTGAGAGGTGAGAATGCTTGTATAAGGAGGAAGGGGTATCAGGAGGTAAATTAAGATGCTAAAGTAATATGAGAGAAAAAGTTATAGAAGATTAGGATAAAGGATAGTAGTGGAGTTAGGTAGGGTTATGACAAGTACAAGTTTTGGTGCTAAGTAAGTGAAGTCTGAGTTCTTTCTTAAAGTGATTTGGGTGGGTAATAGAGCTCATGCATGAGTGAAGTTTATTCCAAGCTTGGGATACAGTGGATTTATACAGTAGTTTACCAATGGTTTTTTTGGTTGGTAGATGTCTAGGAGTTGCTGGTTAGAGGTATGGATTGTGCGAGTGGAAGTGTAGGTGGATACTAAGGAGGAAAGTGCAGGGCAGGAGGATGGTTTGTGCATTATGGAGTGAGTGATTTGAAACTGTGATAGAAGGAGTTGTTTGGAAGTTGAAGTCATTGCAAAGAGTTGAGTGCAAGGCAATGGTGTGAGTTATAAGGGAAGTTTGTGACAAATCTTGCTATTTTGTGGTAAGTTTGTTGAAGTTTGGCCAGGGTAGTGGACTGGATTTTAAGACTGGAGTGGCAAAGAGAAGGGAGGGGAGAAGAAGAGCCTGTGCTAGGGAAGAGTCTAACATTAGAGGTCAAGAATTTATGGTTTTGTGCATACCCAATTTTTGGTGATTTTTTTTTTATACTTTGAAGGATATGCAACTTAAATTTAAGTTTGTCATCAATGATGGCACCTAGAAGCTTTGTGTGGGAGTCGGGTTATATGGTGGTGTTTTATATATATATATGGTGGTGTTTTATATATATATATATATATATATATATATATATATATATATTTATATATATATATATCATTAAAAGTTCTAAAGTGCAGCCAGGATAATTAAACTCCCACACTGGGTTTCAGTAAACTCTGTGTAGGCTTCAAGCGAAGCCTACGCAGAGTTTACATGTTGGAACAGTGAGCAGCAGCACTAATTACACATTCATGCCGTGCACCACATTTGAACATAAACAAGCATGGTTTTGTGGCTGGCAACAGTTTTTGCCAGCCAAGAAACAGTGTAAAGCAACATAAATAGCAGCAAACATATAGATGTGTTTACCTATGGGCAAACTAGGTCTGCAGGATTGCTTGGAATGCCACACTAATTACTAGGGTTAATAAAATAGCAATGTATATGGTCCAAACACAGTACAGGACATTCTAAACAGTGCAGAGTATTGAGGGATACCACTTCAGGCATTCTGAACAAAATTTCTGTAAATGATCTGCAACGGTACATGGACTGACATTTAAAATGAACAGTCAGGGGAAGTCTGTATTAAATAAGGACACACAAATGAATTGTAGGTGAAACATTGTAATTTACAGCAGATGAGGGCATGTAAATGGAAGACATTTGTAGCAGGAAAACTAATCACATATCAACATGGTACAGTACGGACTGAACAGTGAAAATGTATATTATATGACTTTTAGACAAGGTGACTTAACAATGGAGAAGAAGTCTTTATAATATAAGTATTCTGAAATGAACAATGGAGAGAACATCTATCCAGGATGTTATATACCATTAAGGTTGGGAGCATAGGTTCATAGGTAGGTACTAGGCTATTAGCCCTAGGGCCTATATAAGCCTAGCCAAAAAGGTACCCTGGCTTTTGCCACCCAAGAAAATTATTTTCCTGTGCCCCTGTCAAGCAGAGCCACAGAAGTGATCCCTGGGGTGAATTTCCTATTACTCATCCAATCATCAAGATTTTTTTTGAAGAGTGCTAATGAGGAGCTTTGTTTGACATAGCTAGGTAGCCTGTTCCAGAGTATGGGAAGTCTCTGGGACAGGAATCTATCCCTCCAGCATGTTCTGTTTATTGTGCTGAAAAGGTTTAGGTCCCTAGAGCATGTAGCTCAGAGGGATTGGAATTTCTTTAAGTGGAGCATGTCCAACAGCTCTGGGTTTGACATAGCTTTGTATGTTAGGCAGAGATCACCTCTGAGTAGGCGATATGTGACGGAGTAAAACTGGAGCTTTTTGAGATGGTCTGCATAGGGCATCTGTTTGAGCCCAGTAATCCTCTTTGTGAGGTATTTCTGTGGCCTTTCCAGTTGTTGTAGATGTCTTGTGAGGTACATACCAAAAGGGGCATTGCACTCTATAATGGGTCTAATGAGTGATGAGTAGAGGGGAACAATGACCTCTTTTTTCCTGGATGAGAAACCTTTTGTGATGAGATGAGCCATGTAGAAGGATTTCCTGACCACTGTGGTGATGTGATTATCAAAGGAGAGACTACTGTCCACCTCTATACCAAGGTCTCTTATCTCACTTTTGGCATTGAGTAGACTACCACATATGCAGTAGTTCATGGGTACAGAGTTTTTACCAAAGGAGATGACAATGCACTTTTTGGCATTGAGCTTGAGGCCATGGCTTTGACACCAGGCATCTGTCTCAGTGAGGCCCTTTTGTAGTATGTCCACATCGTTAGGAGTTTCGATTATGGCTCCTAGTTTGCAGTCATCTCCAAACTTTGTTAGCCAAAGACCTTCTGTGTTAGCCTGTACTTCAGAGAAGTAGATACCAAACAGGAGAGGATGCAGGACTGAACTCTGTGGTACTCCACTTGTCACTGGTTTGAAATCAGATTTGGAGTCTGCTACTTTCACAGCATGGGTTCTGTCCATGAGCCAGTTGGCAACCCATCTTGTGACATAGATTTATGCCTAGTTTAGTGAGCCTATCTATAATTCAAGAGTAGGGGATGGTGTTGAAAGCCGTGACGTGATCTAGATAAGCTGTGTGAACCACCTTATGCTCAACTATGTCTTTGGTGACTGCTTCAAAGAAGTCAATCAGGTTTAGGAGATATGATCTGCCTTTTACAAACCCAATCTGGGTAGGGTCCAGAGTTTGGAGATTATCAATGTCTTTGTTTATGAGTTCTATGATGATATGTTCCATGGCCTTGTAGACCAGGCTCATCAGGCTAATGGGGAGGTAGTTCCTGGGGTCTGTTGTGGCTCCCCCTTTGTGGAGTGGGATAACCTTCACAGTGCACTGTTCAGTTGGCATAAAGCCTGAGGTGAGGTTATGATTGAACATGATACTTAGGTAGGGTGCCAGTTCATTCTGTAGTTCATGTAAAATGCATCCTGGGATATTGTCAGGACCCATGGATGCTGTGTTATTGGCTTTGGAGAGTGTGCTTTTATCTGTGCAGCCGTGTTTACAGGAACTTTGCATTCTTCCAGTATAGAGATGGGCCCTCTAGGGAGTGAGAGGGGGGTAAAGTTAGCACTGAACCTTTCTGCCAGGATGTTGGCAATATCTGTTGGTTCTGTATATTTAGTGCCATTGTGCTGTAACTCAGTGCAGATTTGAGTGTTGCCATTGAGATTCTTGACATATCTATAGAGTGCTTTGTGGCTGTCTGTGGCAATTTTGTTTTCATAACTAGCTTTGGAGGATTTAATAGGGATCTCAGATTCTTACTGAGGTTGACCAGGGAGCTCCTCCAGTCATAGGATTTTACTCTTTTTTGCAAGAGTTTCTTTCTTCTGTTGTAGAGTTTGTTTATGGCAGAGTACCACCAGATTGGCTTCCTTTTTTTGGAGGATAGCATCTGGGTTCTATTGGGGATAGCATGATCCATGCACTCATGTAAGTGCTTATAAAGTGCATTTGTGTAGGATTCAGCAGTTGAACCTCTATTGTCCGTCTGCATGGGTGTCATGAAGTTTGCCACTTCTGTCTTAAGAAGTGTGAAGTTGGCTTTGGAGAATTTTTTTACTGTGGTTTCCCTAATTGGAGGTAGGGGTGGGATGTGGATGTCTAGGGTGATTAGCTTGTGGTCGGATCTGACCAACAAGGAATTGACCTCTGGTGTGGAATACTGGTTGCCCATGTTGGTAATGACCAGGTCTAGGATATGGCTGCCCCTGGTGGGGGTGTGAATAAGTTGATCCAAGGTGTTGGAATTTATGAATTCCAGAAAACATTGAGCAAAAGTGCTGGTACATGAGTAGTTTTCCCAGTTAATGGTGGGGTAGTTGAAATCACCCATTATTAGGGTGTTGGATTGCACCCTAATACTTTCCAGTGTATCAAGAAATGAGGAGTGGGAATCCTGGGGCATGGTGGGGGTCTGTAGCAAGCTACAATTTGGATTATGGTCTTGCCCAGAGTTAGTGGCACTTGAATAATCTTGAATGCATTTTGCTGTGCAACTTGCCTGGAGGTGTGGATATCCTTAATGAATATGGACATGCCTCCACCTTTAGTGCTTCATTCTGAGTTAGGTGGCCTAAAGGTGTGGTATGAATTATAGCCTGGTGATGCAGGGGTTCTCTCTGGAGCTTTGAACCAGGTCTCTGTCACTGCACAGATGTTGATGTTCTCCATT
This sequence comes from Protopterus annectens, assembly GCF_019279795.1. Taxonomy (NCBI): domain Eukaryota; kingdom Metazoa; phylum Chordata; order Ceratodontiformes; family Protopteridae; genus Protopterus; species Protopterus annectens. The sequence continues at coordinate 1,682,518,794 of NC_056743.1, forward strand.
TTAAGGAGTACCATGAGTGAGTGCATTTTCAGGTTTAGACTTCTAGCATTGAATAGCATTACCCTCAGATTTTTCTTGCTTGTACCTGTTATGCTGGTGAATTTGTCATTTGAACCTTGCCTAAAGAAAGGCACTATAGGGGTGGCAAGAGCCTTAGCCAATATCCAGAATCCCAAGGGCGACAGGTGCAGGCCTATGACTAGAGTGGTGGGTACGTTGTTATGCCTTATGGGCTGTGGTTGAGTGGCACACTAAGTTTGTGGGCTATGTGTCATTTGGGTTGTGTTGGGGGGGTTGAGTTTGCTTGCATTTCTGCTTTGGAGGTCTCTGATGCTTGGGCAGTTTTTTATTGAGCGCCTACCTGAATGTAGGTGTGTGTTTTGTGTTTCTATATGTGTGTTTTGGTGGTATAGGTTTTGAGTGACTATGTGCTGAGTGTGGTGTGGTGCAAGTATTTACCTTCTCCTCTTGATTGCCTAGTCCAGTCTTGCCTGAATTGAGCTTTGCTTCTAGTTTGGCTATATAAGTGCATCTCTCACAGGTTGTAGTGTTGGGTGGTAGGAGGTGAGGGTTGTCTGTGTACATGAGCCAATTGCTGCATTGCCCCAAGATGCCCAGATTCATCAGGTAGACAGGAGAAATCACCAGGAGCTGACCCTTAGACATGCCTGGATAGGTGCTTATCTATTAAATACTAAAAACTGCTTTCCTCTAGACAAGTGAGGAAAGTTGAGTGCTGTAGTAATTTGCAGCTTATTTAGTGCTTAAAATGAGTTCTGAGAAGTGCTGAGTTCAAAGAAACAAATTTGAGTTCTGATACTAGAAAACTGGCTAGTTCTAAGAAACAAAATTAAGCTAGAAGGCTTCCCTTCAACAGAGAAAGGCTTGGTGGCTCAGACGCCTAAACAGTCTAGACCACTTACAGGAAAGGTAGGAAACAAGCTTAAATTTTTTTTCTTTCCCAGATGCTCTCTTTGCACACAGTAGGAGTGCATGAAATCAGAATATGATCTCACTGCACTCAGTTGAGTGAGCAAATGAGATGGGCCCAGAAGGAGTCTCCAAACACAAATTTACAAGAGGGGTGGGCAGTTTCAAAGCCACCAAGATTAATACAAAAACAAAACTAGGTAGGGTGGGGGGGAACTAACTGAAAAAACAGAGTCAAATCTTCCAGTTCAGTTAATATTCAATGCAACACAAATAAATCAATTAAAATGCTGTATTATTTGAAAAAAAGTGCAGATAAAATGTTCTTAAATTCTCTTATACGTCCAGTTGAATACAGCTAGATCTTAGCCGGCCAAAGCTCAGCTCAGGTTTTAAGCATAACATATTCCAAAATGTACCACTTAAATTGGCAGTAACAGAATATCAATGAATGAGACTACCCCCAACTGCAATTACTGTCTATGCAGAAATTCTAACAGGCAATACAATCTAGCAAGCACTAACTGAAAAAACAGAGTCAAAACTTCCAGTTCAGTTAATATTCAATGCAACACAAATAAATCAATTAAAATGTTGTATTATTTGAAAAAAGTGCAGATAAAAGGTACTTAAATTCTCTTATACATCCAGTTGAATACAGCTAGATCTTAGCCAGCCAAAGCTCAGGTTTTGTTGTGAAGCTGTGCAAATGGATTTGCTTGAATGTGACTGTAATGTCAGCAGAGGTCTCTGTCAAGTGCGGCACAGTTACAGGCTCATGGACAACAGTAAACAGAAGCTTGCATAATTGTGGACAATATCAGAATAAATGTCAGCAGTAATCCCATGTCTCTGACATAACGTATGTGATTCTGAGTGATCATAAACAGTTCTTCATGAACACTCTTGCACAGCTATTATGACATGTTAGCAATCTATGAGGAAATCAAACACACCATCCTGACACTGTAACATCTGTTGGAGGTGCTAGGAGGGGCACTGTTATACCTGTATGTGATGTTATGATAAATCCAGGCTAGTTGACTGGTGTGCATGGCATATATATGGCATGATCCACACTGTCATGACTTTAACCCATGCCATCAATGTTGTCAAACAGCTATGTATGTACTGTGGCAATCACTGAAACAGGTATCACACATGCATCTGGTATAGCACCTAGATGGGGGTTTCACACCATCAGACAGTAATGTTTATGCAACAAAAAGAATACCTAGGTATGGTCAATAGGATGTGTGGGAGCTCACTGTGGCACAGGTGGTAGACGTGAGTTACACATCACCGGAAGATGTGTAAGGAGGTACATGAAGAAGGGTGCATTGCACTCTGTTATTAGTGTGACCTAAGGAGGTATTATGGCCTTTGATGTGGATGTCCTGCACACACTCAGTAGATGTGTTATATACAGGGGAGTAGTCACCACTATGGCCACATGCTGGTGGATGTTCCACATACTATCTACCCCAGGACACAGGTCACATACCACTTGGTCTGCTTATAAGGGCGTGATGTCTAAATTATCATGTTTGAATGTTTGTTTTCATAACGTAACAAATCCCCCCATGTTTTTGTTTTATCTCATGTGTTGTCATGGCTGTGGCAGCAAGCGTTGGTGTGTGTTTATACTGTCTGTATTATGCCAGTATTACAACTGGAGTCAATGATTGTCCACACAATCTGTATTCCTCCAGATAGCTGTTTGGATACAGGGTGTGTATGTAATTCTTGACATCTGTGACTTAAATAATGGACAGGAAAGGGCCTAGCAGACAGCCCTGATGTATGGACCTGATCACTGGACTTGAGATATAGGTCACTTCACACATTACAAAATATTTAGATACCATGTATGTGATCCAGTGTTCTACCCGCTTGGAGATGTAGGTGTTTATGGCCCCTTCTGAGTGTTGAGTGAATACCTCAGTGGGGATTTGTGTCAAATGCCTTGGCGTAGTCAAGTTCCACAGGATGATAGTGTTGTCATCATGCATCCCCTCAGTGATCTCTTTGAATACATCTAACATATGTAACAGACATGGATGTAGCATTAACAGGGCACTCATGTGTTTTGCACACAGTCTGGATATTACCAGTGTCTACATAGAAAAGGACCATGATTACATGTTGGTCTACCTCACAGATGAGGAGAGTCAGGATGTGTCTCTCCATGCATGCATCAGGTGCTGACCCCCAACTCAGATGGATGCATGTTGATGTACACCCTTCTATGGGATCATATTCCATCTGGAGGGTGTGTTGGAGTGTGTATCCAACCATGTCAGGTAGGTGTATGTTCTGAGTCATGATATAGGCAGTCTGTGCTGTTGTCACAGCTCACTGATTCTTTGTGATATGCCTAAATCAAGGTAAGACAGCACATACTGCCTATCTTGATCTGGCCTAGGGTTTGGAAAGAATCACCCATTCAGGTATCATTGAAAATCTCTCCCAGCTGGGGATTAATCCTTAAGTCATTAGATGCTTAATCAGTTGTCTCATTGATAGAACACATATTGCAAAAGTTGGTGAATCAATCTCTACCAGTAGATCCGTCACCACTGGCAGACCTCAAGGATCTATTCTTGGCCCTTTACTGTTTAGAATCTATTTCTTGGCAGTCCAGGCTAAAGTATACAGCCTTTGGCTTACCAAGTTTACTGATTATTGCATATTGGGTGCAATCTTTCATTCCACCAATGATGTTAGTATATTACAGGAGTGGATAACATGGACAAATGATTTGTGCCAAAGCCACGTGGTCCACAAATAAATGCAAACATGTGTAATTATGTTTGCCATCTGCAAAGTGGAATTCCTCGCTATTTACAGCATTTTCAACAGTACTCTTGTCCTCAAACCCAGTGGTGCAAGACCTGGGAACACATGTAGATAGAAATCTGAACTTCGACCACCAAGTGTCTACAATGGTATGGAAAGGCTACATCATGCACCTCATACATCAGGCCATCAAATCCAGATTTGAGTATGTAATAATGGCACTGTAATTGACCCTCATCAGAACACTAATAAAGTATAATGCTTCTTTTCCATGTACATCACCAGACACCTGAAGCAGCTGCACAGAAACAAGGGTTTCTCACCAAGAAAATAGAGGGCCTACAAACCATGTCATGATGTATGTAGATAGACTGAACGCCCTGTCACTGTAATTTGAATTGTATAGCATGAGGTGACTTGGGCCTGAACTACCAAGTCTCTGACCCTGCCCTGATGGAAATGCTGCACATCCAGAAATCAGCTATAGCTGATGAGCTGATATCATCAGCAGAATCTGGTGAGGGGAAGAAAGTAATAGGCATGCCCCACATGCTGGTGTAAAATGCTCTCTCTAATGTGAAGGAAGTGCAGAAACCAGTTGACTGTAGTGAGAACAAAGTCCCTACCAAAGTACACTGACTAGTAAACTCTGTATTTAATGCAAACATCACAGCAGAAGTCTGACTTAGAGAGTGTCAGACAGCAATTTATAGGCAATGACCTCATCAATGTCTAGTGAGGAGGAGACGGTAATAGCAGTGTCCTACATGCTGATGTAAAAGGCTCTCTTTAATATCAAGCTAGTGCACCCATGCACACACACACACACACACACACACACACACACACACACACACACGCACACACACACACACACACACACACACACGCACACACATACACACACACACACACACACACACACACACACACACGTCGACTGCAGTGACAACGGCATCTATACCTATCTAGGTACACTCACTAGAGAGCTCAGTATTTTATGCAAGTGCCATGGCACAAGTCTGACTTTTACAAAGCTGCAGGAAAACTTCTAGTGAATGACATAAGCAGTACATGTTGGAGAAAATACATTGGGAGCTCTGCATGACATGGATATGTAGGCACATGCAAGTGTCAAAATATTGGCAATCCATGGGAATGGAGTAATAACTGCAGGATACACACTTTCACTTTTCTGACACACTCCCAGTTGACTGTAGTGAAATTAGAACCCCTACCTAATTACACAGAGTAGAGAAGTCAGTATTTTACACAAGAGTCACCACACAAGTTTGACACTTACAAAGCTGCAGGACAACTTATAGCAGATAACATAAGCAGTGGATGTTGGAGAGAAGATGTTCAGAGGTCTGAATGAAATGGATGCGTAGAAATTGTGCAAGTGTTAAAATATTGTCAGTACACAGGATTAGAGTGGTAACTGCAAGATACACAATTATACTGTTCTGACTAGGCATGCACAGACACACACACCCCAGTTGACTGCATTGAGAACAGAACCCCTACCTATCTAAACACACTGGTTAGAGAACTCAGCACTTTATGCAAGTGCCATGGAACAATTTTGACTTTTACAAGGCTGCAGGTCAATTTATTGTGGATGACATTAGCACTGGAAGTTGGAGAGAAAATGTTGGGAGGCCTGCATGAAATGGATAGCTAGCCATGTCCAACTTTCAAGATAATAATGTTATGCATGTTACCAGATTGGCTAGTGTGCAATGTGTAGTATTTGTTAATTTTATTTCCAAAGTGCTGGTATACTTTAAGAGACAGCTTTACAAGCTGTATGCAACAGGTGTCCACATTACTGCAAGTATTGGAAAATCTGAATGTGCATTGTAATTATAAAGATATGCGTGGTATATAAGATAACATTTGTTATTTAATTCTGTAGTGTAGTTGCTATATTTGCGAACAAGTACAGAGACACCAAGGTTGCAGTGCATGGGGAGAGGTAACAGATGTCTGCATTGAAAATATGTGTTATTTTCTTAGTGCATACATTTGGTTTGTTTCCACATGTGGTTTCATGGCATGAAGACTAAATGGACAGTAAGAAATGAAATGCATGCTATTGTCCACTTTACATAGCGTATTGCTGAGCAGCAGGTTTGCATGATTGATGACAAAGTGCTTGCACATGTGAGATATACATTTCTACTGCTTTCCCCATTTGCCCATAGTTAAGCGGTGACCAAGCATTAGCCTTATTGCTAACATTATGAGAGTTCTCGTTATTTGCATGAACATACCTGTTGCTTAGCTGGCTTGGTGGAAGTAAGTGCAAAAGCATTCACACATTTCTTTGGGAGCCCAGATGATATAGGGCTCAAATCCAGGTGTATGTAATACTAAATAAGCAGTGATAGTGCAATGAAATCATATTTTATACTACATTCACTATGTATTACTCTGTGTTGACATTGTGCAGCATGTTAAAGCAGCATTACACAGAGGTAACTATACCACAGAAGAGCCACTCACTGTGGCTTGGCATTGGTGCATGATGCCAAACTCTGTGAAAACATAAAGGGCCAAAAAACGAAGGGCTCCATTGTTTTTTTATTTTGTTACTTATATGTGTTGTGTGCAATTCTTTTTTTTTTACCAGATTATAGGTGTTAAAATGGAGTAGATAGGAAAATGGTGAAATGTGGGGCAAGCAGGAGGAAGAACAAAGGTAAAGCAATATAGGAATGTGCAGGAGGTAGGTAGCAAATAACCATAGTTACCCATTTGTTCAACAGTGTAAAATGAAAATAGGTACAGAATATTAGTTTAATTTGGACTGTCACCTCCATAAAGAGGGGTGACAACAACTCAGTCATGTTGTATAGCCAACTGGACCAAATCAAGTGTGTCAAGAAGATGCGTGTTCTCAATGGAGAGCGATGTATGGGCTGATATATTTGTTTGTGGGACATGTGCCCTTTTTTCAAATTTCAGTAAGAGAGGAATGTTGCGTAAGGGGCATTGGTATTTTTGGGCCAGGTAAGTTGGGTAGGTGAGGACGCAAATGCAAACAAACAGGACACATAAAACAAGATGCAGGGATGTTGAGGGATAGAAAGAGTTTGGGGACACCATGACTGGAGTGAAGGAGGGCACAACACAATCCCATGACTATCAAACATGGGGATAATGAGAATTCAGTCCTCACCTGCAGCCTTTCCCTTACTCAGCTGGCTATTGGAGTGGTTGACATCTTCTGCTACAGACCATGAGGGAAAGCACCCTCTCCATCCATCATAGGCATACACCAGTAGTGCTATGCACAACCCTTCTAACCAACCCTGGCATCTTCTGGTAGGTGATGATCCCCACCTCCACCAGTACTTCCAGAGGTTACCACAGCACCAGCTGACAGGGTGGTGCTACCTGAGGGTGCAGGCAGTGCAGGGGCAGCAGAGGTAGTACTGCCAGGTTGGGTCCTAGATATGCTGGGTGTTAGTGCCATAGCTGGTGGAGTGACTGGGGTTGCCCTAACTCCCTGTCCTGTAAAGCATTTAGAGATTGCTACAGCTAGATGACATGGGGACAATTTGATGACACATAATAGGAAATAAAAAAAGAGAGATGAGGGTTGGTTTCAGAGAAAAAAGAGATAAAATTAGTACCATCATATGTGACATATAATTCATTATCACAATAATTCAACTATTTTATCTGAAGGATTTATATTTAAGTTACAACTACAAACTATAATTATGGATTACTCAAAGTCATCCTTGCAATGTGCAGATATTGCACATATGCTTGGTTCAATTATACAGATTAAAGTTAACAGCAGGGGACTTATACCATTTGCGTAGAATTTAATTTATGTAATATTATTAAAGAACTTCAGTATTTTATAATTGTTACTCATGGTATTTTAACCCACAATCTCTGACAGTCTTACATTTTTCTCCTAAAGTTGGTTTGTGCCACAGACTGATCCATGCACATTTGCTTCTGCAATTAGGATATGCATGCTTACTTTGCTGTACTCTATAGAAAAATAAAACATTTTTTCTTTAAATTTTAAAGCTACAGTAATACTTCTCTTACTGGTATCCACATGAATTATTTGGCAAAGTTTTACACCGGATGCCCTTCCTGACACAACCCTCCACATTTATCCGAGATTGGGACCGGCACAAATAAATGCACTGGCATGTGCATCCCCACATACTACTTGCTTCCCTCAGTCTCTCTAGATGATCAGCATGGCTTCCTTATTTGCAGCTATTTCAGAATTAGCTGTGAAAAGAAAAGAACAGAAGAGCATTATGCATACCAGTCTTGCCTATATTTTGCCTTCTATGTATTATAAATTCTCTTTTTTAGCATACTTACACAACTGTGGGATGTTGCTAATGTGAAACCCATCCAGTCACTGGTTTAGTGTATCCCTCTTGTGCCGTTTTAGGTCAATAAATGGGTGCTTGCACTGTTCTCCAGTGCATGAGATGTCAGTCACACTAGAGATAGCTTTGGCCAGACTATTCTGTGCCTCAGACTTGTACTGGGAGCCAGTATGCTCTCCTTGTAAAAGTTTTTGACTGTGGTGCTTTACCAGGAGTCCAGTAAAGATTTTGGACTCCAGAGCACCCCACCACCCCTCCCCCCGTGCCCCAAATTGGGCACCTTGCTCTTTAACACTAGAAATATCTGATCCCAAAGCAGTGGAATAGCAAATATTGATTTTTCACCCACCAATTCCTATCACATTTACTCGTAGTGCACTAACCAGAGCAATGATGCCAACCACATTTGTGCAATGATAAGCAGAAAGCAACAGTGTTGAATTGAGAGATGAAAAGTCAGCAAGCCAAAGAGAGCACTAGTGCTGAAATTGAATTCATCCTAAAGTCTTGGTGAGTACATTCACGAGGTGGACCTTGTTTTTCACAAAATCTCACCAAGGTGACTTTGATATATAGACTGCATTTAATACCATATATCATGCACAGAAGTAGGTCAAAAACTAAAAAAGACAGCTGAGTGTACAAGACCCAGGATAAAAAAGTTCCCAGTCCTGGTAGGCACACTGGTGCCAGCACTGGAAAAAATGACAGTGTAGAATCCTCAAAATACAGAAACATTCCTACAATGGGGCCAGGCTCAGGGGGAGGATGCCCCCCCCCTGTTGTAGAAGGAAGTAGGAGTCCACAGAAATCACAAAAATTGATAGGCCAAAAGAAGAGCCATAAAGATGATAGAGTGGACTATTGAGCATAAGAAAGAAATTATGTATTGTTACTATTATGCAAAAAGCCCAGAATTTCCAGATACAAGATATACAAAACAATTCAAAGATAAGTTAGAGGCAAGAAAAATACTTCCACAAGAAAAACTGTCAGACAGGTTCAGTGAAAGCGTCAACCCCTGTCCCCCCATCAGTAAACCAGAACATCCTCAGCACCTTCTCCCCTCCGCTCATCATCAGGAAACAGTTCTTTAATCCCCTCTCAAAGGCAAAAAATACAGTCTCCATGGGACCCAATAACCATTCCTTGCTATATCCTGGCATCCGTACTAATTATCACATTGGTAGCAAGTACTAAGCATACAATCAGTCATGAGGGACTTGGGCACCCAGGTTGATAGCAACCTGACTTTTATAACAGATATTTTTATTTTGAGAAAGACCTTGGCAAACATACTTTAGTGATAGTTCTACAGATAGTCAGTTAGACATAAATGAAAATACATTTGATTCTAATAATATATTGCTTGTTATTGTTACTTAGAGTACCAATTTTAAACATCTGAGTGAAATATACAAAATGATTTGGAGTATTACAACTATTCTCGATACAAAAATTATGGTATGACTCCTAATTTTGTTTTTTTAAAAATAAATTAAATTAAAAAAATATGTTATGGCAATTATTATAGCAAAGAAGAAAGTGAAATAAATGATACATATCCATGCTTAGAATGTAATTGTTGCAAGGGTATACATATTATTTCTTTTTTTTACTCAAAATTTTATTTTATTTTTCAAATACATTTGAATGCATTTCATATCATTTATACATAACATTTGAAATAATATGTACACTACATACATTAGCCTGACACTATAACAGATCTTAATGTATACAGTTACTTTATAAGTATGTCCAATCCATTATCAGAGTGTCTGATCAATTATTGTATAATGTCAATCAATGATAAGACTTTTCCACAAGGGTTGTTGATAAATGGCTTTGGATAAATTCTTAGTTCTTTAATTTTAATTTCCAATAATGTTGTGGTCTTCAGTAGGCTGTAGAAGTCTTCTAAAGTTGGTATTGTATTTGTATTTCAACTTCTTGTTATACACTTCTTTAAAATTGCAAGCATAGTTCATAGATACATGATTAACCTATTCAAATGAGGCCCTTCGTTCAGATTTAATAATGCAAGCGCTTTAGTTAAATAAAATGATACATTAAATAGAACATATAGAAAGTTATTAATACCATTCCAAAACGACTTAATTTTAACACAATCAAAGAAAATGTGGTTCCAATCTGCATTGTTTACTTGCTAACATCTCCAACATATTCCTTTTGTGGAAGAACTAATTTTACTGATTCTGTCTGGGGTTAAGAATGCTCTGTGCAAGCATTTCCAATTAAAAACTTTCCAGTATTGTATAAAGGATGTATATTTTATCAAATAGTCATTTAGTATGAACCTATGAATAATAAGATATTTGTTTTAATATCTTCAGTTAAGTGTATTGAGTGTCATTTTGTTATAGATTTTCAATATGAGGTTTTGGGTGTTGTTTTATAGTTTATCAATATTTTGTAAAATTTTGAAATACTGTTTCCCATGTTAAAGTCATTATATATGATTTCATATATGTATTTCATAAATGTAGGTATTTCTTTAAATTAAGAACTGTTAATTATTCTACTTACATCTTGCAAAAATGACAGAATACTATAAAGTTAGCCAGTCATGTTGTGGAATTTTGTATGCTGTTTTTATTACTTGCATATCTAAAACTTTTAGTTCTTTGATACATTGGAGCCAACAAACAAATCCTTTCTGTTCATAGGAATTAATAATTTCTCTATATATTTTATGTGGCAAGTTCTTTGAAACTATAAATGGTGTTAAAAGATCAAACCAGATTTTTAAATCTATATTTGCATTAATAATTTTCTTAAATGAATCAATGTAATAATTAATCATACGAGTTTTTGTGGGTTTAGTTATGCTATATTGCATACTATTACATATGTGCCATGTCAAATTGTTTTTATCTGTTATTTGATTTTTTTTTGTAAATCAAATTAATTTATTGATGTTACAGTTAGTAATTCTTTCCAATTTGCAGAGTAATTTGGACTTATACAATCTGTTTTAGATATTGATGTTTTTATATATGTTTTTATATCAGGAAAGTTTAATCCTCCCTGTTTCTATGGTCTGATATGATGTATTAAAGCTATTCTGTTTCTTTTGGGAAACCATACAAAATTTATTAGAAATGAATTTATTTCTTTAAGTATATTCCTTTCTGGTAAAAGTTGTATTGCCAAGGCTATATATAGGATCTTAGGCAGTAAAAGCATTTTTATTAACTGTAGTCTACCTTCAAATGTTAATATTATTTTGTTCCATTTTTCCACAGAGATTTTAATTCTATTGATAATATTATTGTAGTTTTTTGAGATTAATTCATTATTATTCCTGCATAAATCAATTCCTAGATATTATAAGGCAGATTCTTGTTTCCCTATGATGTGATTCCCCTTAGTCTGCAGTTCTTATTTTTTATTTAAAAATAAACATTTTGATTTGATTTATTGAAATGGAGTCCTGAAGTCATGTGAAATTTGTCAATTAATATATCAAATTCTTTTAATGCCTCTTTTGTATTAGATAATGTTAGTTATATGTCATCAGCAAATAGTATTACTTTAGAATTGTATTGTTCATAAACATCTATTCCTTGGATTTTTATATTGTTACAAATTGAATCTGCCAATATTTTAATAGCCAGAGCAAATAGAATCATGACACATGACATCCTTGTTTAGTGCCTTTTGTTATATGCATAGATTCAGAGGTAAAAGGACCTAACTATTATTGATATATATATATATATATATATATATATATATATATATATATATATATATATATATATGGGTCCCCTTCTAAAGACCGAAACGCCGATTCCCCGACGCGGAAATCACCAACGCCAGATGACCGACAGGTACGTATACCGACAGGGTGATTCACCGACAGTGGAAAGACTGACAAGGGTAATGTGTGATCGCGACCCGGTAAGTGTGCGACAGTGATGGAGGTAGGAGTGGTCAGGTAAGTGAGTTAAGGTTAGAGTGCAGGTAGGTGAAGTGTGCGTTAGTGTCGGAGCTTGGGCTAGGGGTGGGTAAGTGAGTTAGGGTTAGGGTGCAGGTAGGTGAAGTGTGCGTTAGTGTCGGAGCTTGGGCTAGGGGTGGGTAAGTGAGTTAGGGTTAGGGTGCAGGTAGGTGATGTGTGCGTTAGTGTCGGAGCTTGGGCTAGGGGTGGGTTAAGTGAGTTAGGGTTAGGGTGCAGGTAGGTGAAGTGTGCGATAGTGTCGGACCTTAGGGTTAGGGTTTGGGTCAGGGCTAGTGTGTATGCTATGTAGTGTCGCGTGTTGTTTACGTTCCGTGTCGGTGTTTTGGTGTTCGGTGTTTTGCGTTGTCGGGTTTGTGTCGGGTTTGTGTGTTGTCGGTTATTTGGCGTTGGTGAGTTTTGTGTCGGGGAATCGTCGTGTCGGTGTTTAGAAGTAGACCCATATATATATATATATATATATATATAGATATATATATATAGATATATATATATATATATTCTTTAGGAGATGAACAAAGGATGCAGGAAATTTAAATAGCATTAGAATTTTGAATAAATAATCCCAATTTAGAGAATCAAAGGCTTTTTCTATATCTAAGCCAATTATGATTGTTTCTTTATTTTCTTTATTAACATAATCTATAAGATAAATTATCCTTTTAATATTGTCATGTGTGTGTTTATGATATATAAATTCAGTTTGATCATTATTTATTGTTTTGGATATTAATATTGTCACAGATATCTTATAGTCATTATTTAATAATGATATAGGTCTATATGAGGTACAGAGGTTTGGGGATTTGTTTTCCTTTAGGATTGGTGTGATTAAGGAATATCTCCAAGAGGGTGGTATTAAAGCTTGTGACTGAATTTCTAATAGAGTTTTATGGAAGAGGGATATTATCTTTGAAGGAAAAAGTGTATGTATTTCCATAATTATGCCATCTATACCAGGAGCTTTATTATTTTTACCCTCTTTATTGTATCTGTAATTTCTTTGTAGGATATGGGTACTTGCAGATATAGTTTTAATTTTTCTGGTATTTTTTTATATTCAAACAGGTTTCATCTAGATTTAATTGACTGATGTGTATATTTTCTTTCTGAAAATGTTCCATATAGTGATTTCTTTAGGCATCAAGAATGTCACCTATATCCGAGGCATTTTTCCCTTTATGTTCATGGAAGATACTTTTAATGTTATTAGCTTTTGATTGTATTTTGATTCTTGTGGATAAATTATGTAGATATTTGGGAGAAGTGGCCAGGGTATTCATTTTTAGTTTTTCCTAAAGCTTAACTAGTTTTATCTGTTAGAATTTTGTTGTATTTATTGTTTAGTACATCTGCTTTCTTTTTCATCTCCAAATGATTTTGATTTTTTTCAGCTTTTATTGATAAAAGCTTGGATTGTAGATCTAATAATTCAGAATCCCATTCTCTGATTTTTTTTATACCAATTTAGGGTTTTACCATATATGTAAGCTTTTAATGAGTCCCATTTCATTATTTTATTTATCTCTGTGGTGAAATTAATATCTAAGTAGAACCGTAATTCAGATAATAACCAGGGTTTGAACTCTTTAATTTTAGTTATATATGTTGGAATTCTGGAGTTAAAGGTTAATGGTTTGTACCCATTTTGAAGTTTTAGTATCAGTGAATTGTGCTCTGTAAAGGGGCAGGGAGTGATTGAGAAATTAATAATTTTAGAATACAAGTCATGGGCAGCAAGTATTTTATCTATTCTAGTTTGGGTACCAAATTTGTGATCTTGATGGGAAAACAACAAAGATTTATCTTATTTAAATTTGAAAGTATCTACAAGATGAAATGATTCCACCCACTTATTTAAAGCTTTTGATACAGTCGATGTAAGCAGTGGTCTTTTATTTGCAGTTTCAGAAATATCAAATATACAGTTAAAATCTCCTTATATTAAGTTGCCTTTATAATTATTGGAAATGAAATCCAAGTGTTTTCTAACAGTTCCTGTTCCAATGCCTGGGAACCAGCATAGATTGGCTAGGGTCCATATTCTGTTACTTTATTTAACTATTACTAATGCCATAAGGCCTTCTTTATCTTCTTACTTATAAATGATTTCTGGGTTAATCACATTTGTTTTCCAGAAATTTGTAACCCCTTTTGTCTTTGTCTTATAAGTGGATTGTGCCAGTATCATATATTCCTTAGGATTCCATTTGTAATTGTCATTTGTTTTGAAATGAGTTTCTTGGAGGAAGACAATTTGGGCTTTGTTTAGTTTTAAATATTTCAGTAGATTTGATCTCTTGCTAAGATTGTTTAAGCCATTGGTATTTAAAGATAATAAACATAAATCCATCTAAGGTTATTTGGACTATGTATTTTTTGTTTTATTGTGACTATTAAACATTTTCCTCTGATAACTATAAAGTATATATTTGAGCTTTTAAAGGAAATTATCAGTTTTATACTTTGAGTGATTACTAATAAAGTAACGTTTTGTTTAGGCATGCTAAAATATTTTTGCGAAATAACACATTTAAATTAATAAATGTTAACAAAACTAAGATCTGCACTAGCCATGGAATGAAAATCATTCCTAATCTGATGGATAAACCTAAGTCCATCAGATTATCACTCATACCTTGACAATCCAGAACATCTGAGCTCCATAAATTGAATTATCATATGGAGAATATTTGTACTAGGATAGGAATAAGCAATATTTATATTATTTTGAACATATATAGTGCTATTGTAGATTAGACAGAATTCTAATACAATATAAATGTCTACTTATTGTATAAGCAATTAATATCTACATGAAAGATAGATGACAAGCAATTCAATAATAGCAAAGCAGAATGTATCATATATAAAACCTCAGTGAAATATTATAGCACACAGTTATTTAACATAGTCACTCTTACTGATGATGTCTTTCAAAACTTATTAATACAAATAGATGGTAATAATCTTTATACCTAATGTTTATAAGACAAGGTATTGTACTGGATATATCAGAAGTTATATTTCATTGTTTGCCAATATTTAAGTAATCACTTTGTTGCTAACTTACTTAAAGCATCAAGTTTGTTTTATGTGGACATTGATGAAAATTAGTGCATTTTAATTATCAGTGCATCCTTCTTCCCCCATTTCCTACACATAAGAATTTTCAAATCTGTCATTTCTTATTATAAAATGAGTGAAATTATAGATTAAAAACTACAAATTCACTTATTGTGATTAATGATTTCAAGTTCCCTTTCCATATTCATAAATTGCCATTTTATGGCATATACTGAAACTTTTTAGATTTAAATGGCGACATTCTATTTTGTATAATCAGCAAAGGTTAAATTGAGTGATTATTGTCAATTTAATACTATTTGTTCTGAATGTGATTGTTATATTCTGTGACATTCTTAGTTCAGGCTTCTATTGTTTCCAGTGAACAACTTTGTCAGTTTGATGTCATGTATAAAATATTAGTTACCTTGGTAACAGCTTAAGTATTACGTATGGTCAAGATGGGTTACAAAACCATAATTCAAGTTAAAGCAGTTATATGACTTGTTATGCACATTTACTTATATGAGAAAATCATCATGCTTCCCCTTGATGTTCAATATAGTGTATGTCATTTATGACAAGTTAAAACAGTAGTGTTATTATACACAAGCCCATGTTATTAAACTGAGTGTCTATTGTCAATTTAACACTATTTGTTCAAAATATGATTGTTACATTCTATGATATTTCAAGTTCAGGCCTCTATTGTTTCTCTTGAACAACTTTGTCAGTTTGATGTCATGTGTAAAACATTAGTTACCTTGGTAACTGCTTAAGGATCAAGATGGATTACAAAAACTACAATTCAAGTTAAAGCAATTACATGATTTGTGATGCATATTTACTTATATAATAAAATCATTATGCTTCCCCTTGATGTTCAATGTAGTGTATTAACTCCTTCCAAGCATGTTTATACAGTTCATAGACTTTAAATTATGAGACCCTTCTGGTTTCTTATTTGTTATATTTCCATCCTTACATACACACATATCAGTACTTCAAGCATGGGCAACAATGCCCATCCAGTTTTGCCAGAATACCATTCACTAGTTCATGTGGTGTGTTTCCAGGCTGCTCTTAAAATATCCAAACCAATATTTGTCTTCTTCCATTTTACCAGCATGTTCCATGCAGTGGACACTCTGCCAGTGAACCACTCAACACACCTTCCATTCCCACACATATATTTCCACAAAGGAAATTTGATGACTCTTTGCACTTCCTGGCAACCCCAAACACCCCTAGAATCAGTTATCCCCATATGCCCAACACGTCCAAGCAAGCTCACCTCCCAGACCACTGCAAAGGGTACTGCACAAGACCAAGTGCTCTTAGTCTTTCACAATATCTCAGACTTCCACTCTTATGTAAGTCCTTAATGTGTTTGGACCAAATATATTTTAATATAAAATTGGGCTTATTATTATTTTCTTTTTATCAAGAATCAACTTAATGAGCTAAATGAAGTGTTGGAAGACCATCAGTATGTGTACATGTGGTTAAAAACAGCTCTTTTATTATATATATATATTTTTTAAAACCAAAAAATGTATTGCCGAGACTCATCTCGGAGGCTACTCTGAGCCGTTAGGCATTATCATTACTCTGTCTCCGTTACCATAGCAACCTGGGAGCGTCTGTTTCTGTTAGTGTGTCTGTGTACTGAATACCAGAGGCTCACTATGCACATGAAGGAAAGCTTCACTTCACTGCAGCTTCAAGCCTAAATTCCCTCTCTTTCAGTGAGGCAGCAGCCAGGAAAAGAAAGGAGATCAAACAGATAAAAAAAAAAAAAAAAAAAACTCCCAACAAGCCGCCACAAGAGCTAACATATTCTTCCAGCCTTCCCACCTCTCACTCAACAGGCATATAACTGAACAAACCACAGAGTTTCCTTACAAGGACAATACAGGGTCTCAAACATTTATCCTATACAGATAGGCTAAAAGCCCTGTCCCTCTATTCAGTCTTGTGCAGACTGCTTAGAGGTGACCTTTGTCTGGCATACAAGGCCATCTCAGACCCAGCCTTGATGGTGTTGCTGCATATCCATAAGTCAAACTTCACTCGCACAACCCAAATGCAAGGCCATAACCTGGTCTGTGACATTAATCGAACTTGTTGGTTGGATAGATTTGTGTCCCAAAGACTCACCCATCCATGGAATAGACTCACTTTCCATGTCAAGCACAGTACCTCTCTAGCCCCCTTTAAGTGGAACCTGGATGACTGGATGGGAAACAGAAAATACACCTCTGGGATCCCACCTGTGTCCCTGTTGGACATGGGAAACAGGTGTTGACTGTGAGCTAACATTGGCTAAATTCTTGGCTAGGCTTATAAAGGCATTCAGGACAATAGCCTAGTATCATCCTATGAACCTAAGAAGCTTCAAATAAAAATACAGTATTGCAACAGATTTTTGGAAAAACAATATATTGATCAAGAAAAGTTGATCTGTTTGGAAAAAGAAGCATCTGAAGAAGTACAAAAATGTAAACAACAAAACCAAGATATTTTTGAAAAGCATAAAACATTTGATATGGGAAAGAAAGTGAGATCTGATATGGTGCAATATTTATGCAAAGGCAAAAGCCAAATTAACCAATTTAAAGAAGAGAGCCCCAAAGATATTCAAAGAGAAATACAGGCAAAGGCATCTAGATATGGAAAATTTCACTGTAAAAAAAAAAATCACAAAGGGGGAATGTAGAAAAGAAGATTAGTAAAGTAGAAGTTAAAAAAAATAGATGTCGAAGCTATGGAATGCCTGCAAAATGAAGGATTTGATGTAGAAATTCTAACAGGCTTACATCACAGCATGATAGAATGAGTCCTCAAAGTAAGGAGAAAGAGGAAGATCAGGAAACATCTAAAGAAAAAATATGGACATAGGGAAGAAAAGGAGATTTAATATGGTGCAATATCTATGCAAAGGAGAAAGCAAAACTAATCATTACAAAAAGAGTGGCACCAAGATATTTGAAGAGAAATACAGGCAAAGGAATCCAGACATGGCAAAATTTTCAATATAAAAAATAAGAAGACAAAGAGGAAAAGTAGAAAAGGAGATTAGTAATGGAGAAATTAAAGGAATAGAAACTGAGGTCTTGAAGTATCTCCAAAGTGAAGGATTCAGTGTAGAAAATCTAATTCAGAAAGCCCCACAACAGAGCAGAGCAATAGAACTCCAAATTAAGGGGAAACCAGTGGAATGGTAAGCAATTGGTCAGGTGCCATATGAAGATATTTTAGAGCCTTCCACAGAAAACCAGTATAAACATCGACTTGAATCTGGACAGTAAGGGAAGGAACAGGAAACTGTGGAAATTCTGACACAGTTAATGTTGAGTTGAGAAGTGATAGGCCAGTAAGTTCTCATATGACAGAGCAATGGATGGCACAGGATGAAATTGAAGAGATTGTGCCAGTGGAAGGTATAGTAGAACTTTCTATAGAATGCTGACAGGAAATGGAATACAAAAAATGTGCCCTCAGTCTAGAAGAAACCAAGCTTAAAGATAGAGACATATTAAGATCAATGAAAGAAATAGACTGCAGAAGGTCAATAAAACCCAAAAAGTCAGAAGACTGATAAAACAAATGAACACAGTAATTAGGAATGACCATAGAGATTTGCGTGATATAACTGAAGTAAACAGGATATATTACTGTGCAGCTAAATTAATAACTGATAAAGTTCTACCACAAGAACACAGGATAGTGAGGGAGAAATTGAATACCTTTATGGAAGTATCGAATATAGAAAACTATAAAGTAACTAAGACAAAAAGTGTCACTATTAGAAGAGTATAGAAGAGGGAAGAGATCAACAAAAATACTCAGAAAGATAGACGTGATAAAAGCAATGCACAGTATTAGAACAGATCAGGATCTATCATGCACTATCGCAAATGTTTGTTTGTTTGTGTCTTTTGGCTTTTCCCGGTTAGGGGTCGCTACAGTGGAACTCTGGTCCGCTAATGATTGGCAGTAGATTTTTTACATGCCGAGTTTGCCAGCCATGACGCACAACCTTCAACGAAGGTATGCCCATTCATGCATGTCTCCACACAGAAGACGCTCTAGCTGAGAATCAAATGGCACAACATCTTGCTGTGAGGCGACAATAAACTTAAAATCTCAGTAGCGTTGAAAAAACATAGAAGATAGATAAATATAAAATAAAGTACAAAATAAGCAATTTATTGATGACATTACCCAAAAACATTTTATAGAGAATTGGGAAATAAGGTAAAAGGAATTGAAAGACCACCAAAAAAAGAAGAGGTAAATACATTTTGGAGAAGTATCTATGAAGATCCTGTGGAACATAACAAATATGCTAAATGGATATAAGAAGTAAAAGAAAGAATAAGAAGTTTAAAGGTACAGGATATGAAATGGGATGAAGTAACAACCAGAGAGATTGAAACAAAATTAAGAAAAGCCTCTAATAGGAAAACCCCAGAACCAGATGCAGTACCTAACTTCTAGTTAAAAGTATTAACATCTTTGCATGAATGTTTAACCATGAGTATGAATTATTTATATGCACAACCTGAACAGTCACCAACCTGGCTAATAACAGGAAAACATTGCTCCTACTTAAGAGTGAACCAGCAAGCTACCCTAAAAATTATAGACCAATAACTTGCCTCCCGACGACATATAAGTCTCTCAGAATATATGTCTCAGGCTGGTATGAGCCTGGCATTGAGTAGCATTTTACCTTCTTCAAAGATGATGCCACAATATGAACAAAATGTGATTGACTTTAATAATTGGCTTAGGTTCTGGTGTCATTCTAAGGGGATGCAATATTTGTCAGCATAAAAAGAGATAGTCAACAGACCACTCTGCTTAGCCAGGGATGGTCTGCACCTCTCCCCTCTAGGCTTTTGAATATTAGCTAAAACATTGTCTTTCCCATAGTGCCTTTTTAGGCAATGCCAAACTGAAAGTACTTTCGACATAGCAAATCAAAACCAAGAAAATCTAAAGATATTACTGCTCACTGCTAGGAGTCTAAACAAAAAACTCTACCCCATAGAAGTTCTCTTTACCCTAGAGAATGCTGATTTCTGTGCGGTCACTGACACATGGTTTAAAGCTGCACAGAGCACACCAACAGTGCAAGGTTATAATGCCTTCCACACATTTAGGCCAGCTTCTTCACAGGCAGGGACTAAAGGTGAAGGTGTCTCCATTTACATCAAAAATAAATATAGTTCAAGGCTGGTCAAGGAGGACAATGCAGTTGAGCTGCTCTATAGTCAAATCACCATAGGTAAAATCAAATACCACTTCCTTGCAAGCTATAAGTCCCCCTCTATGACCCAGGAAACCTGGGTCTATATTATAACATCAAAGTTATGGGTTTAATTACCCCACTATTAACTGGGAATCTTATACAACATCAAACGTACATGCACAGAGATTTCTAGATTTTGTAAACACACACTCCCTGGACCAGACCGTCAATACGCCAACCAGGGGTGCAACCATACTGGATCTGATCCTCACTAATATGGCAGAGTGCTGCACATCCCCTACTATAATGCCTTCCCTGGTATGGTCAGACCACAAAATGGTCTCCTTTGAAGTAAAAATAAAACCTGGACACCCAGCTAAACCTGTAATATTCAGGAACTATTTTAAGGCTAACCTCCTGCTATTAAGTGAGAACCTGGCACAATTTCAAGCCCCCATAAACCCTGAGAACACCTCTGCCTATGCAGAACTGTTCACAGAAACCCTGTACAAGTATGTTAATAGCTGCATAGAGACAGCTGTACACATCAGGAAGAAGTACAGAACTAACTCAAAGAACAAGCCACCCTGATGGAATCACAAAATCAATCATCTGTGCAACAGGAGGAAGAAACTCATGGCAAAACTTAGGAGGTGCAGCACCTAGCAGGATACACGCACTCCCATCAAACTAAATAAACAACTCAGAAGACAAATAAACTCTACCAAAACCAAATTTGAGGTAAGTTTGACCTACCAGGCCAAGGACAACCACAAAGCATTCCTATCTATGTCCGCAACCTCAAAAGCAATAAACAATTCTGCGCAGAGCTCATTGTAAATGGAGCCACCTATACTGAGCCAGAAGATATAGAATGCCTTCTGGTTAATAAATTCAGCTTCAACTTTACTCCTCTCTCCCCCTCAACATTCCCTCATTAAATATCATCAAATATAACTCCCCTACTATCACTAAGGAACAGGTCCTTAATAGTCTCTTGAAGACCAAGATCACTGCATCAGTGGGCCAGACAATATCCCAGGATGCTTTCCATATAGAATGAAACATGACCTATCAGGTCCTTTGGAATTACTATTTAATTGTAGCCTCCAAACAGGCTTTGTGCCTCATGAATGGAGGAAAGGCAACACTCATCCCTCTGCACAAAGGTGGGCCATTTGCAGACCCTGGAAACTACAGACCCATAAGTTACTAGTCTTATATGTAAAGCCATGGAAAGAATTATCATGGAGATGATCAACAGAGATATAGTAAACCTCCAGACACTGGTCCCAACTCAGTTTGTTTTTGTCAAAGGCAGATCATGCCTCCTCACGTCTATATTATAAGAACAAATGCTTAAAATTTTTAGCACCAGTTTGTAAACATGTTTTAAGCAAACGCTCTTATAAGCAAAGGCTCTAAAGATCTAAAACGTTAAGTTCGAAATGTCATAGTTGGCCAATACACGCAAATGTAACAGTGACGTAAAGATGTGTACATTATGAATTCTGCATGTTTACCTTAATTTTAGTGTGATCTTGGAGTTGGTATATATAATTGGCAGGAGGTGTGGGGGGGTGCAGAGAAAAATTAGTGTATGTGTGTTAACTGGTTTGTGTTTCGGGAAAGTGCCATTTTGGTCAAGTGTAATTTTGGAGATTTACTGTTGGCAATTGGTATGGTTACTTCATTTACTTTGCAAACTGGAAGGATTGTAGCATATATTCAGGGTGTTCTTTACAACTGAAATTTACTGTGCTTGCAGTTCATGTTCAATGGAGCAGTGGGGGATTGGTGTTGGACAACTAAAATATTTCGAGTATGTTGGTTTCAACTTTGTCAGCTTTTGCTTATAAGAGCATTCACTTAAAACGTGTCGACAAAGATGTGTTCAACATTTTAAGCATTTGTTCTTATAATATAGATGTGTCTACTCAACGTGGTGGACTTCTTTGAGAAGGTCATCAGAGTAATGGATGAGGGCAAAATCATTCACACTGCCTACCTTGACCTGGCCAAGGCATTTGACACAATACCCGACTTGGGCAGTGTTGACAAACTCAGGAGTTTAAGTACAAACCCGTATGCCACTTGATGGATACCCAACTGGCTCACAGACAAGACCCAGAAGTTAGAATTAGGGAGTCCATCTATTCAAAGAGACCAGTCACAAGTGGAGTCCCTCAGGGATCAGTCCTTGGACCACTCTGTTTTGGCATTTACTTTTCAGAAGTCAAGGCCAGTGTCACTGGTATCTGGCTGACTAAATTTGCAGATGCTTGCAAATTCAGAGCTGTCATTAAATCTCACACTGACATAAATGTTCTACAGGAGGGGCTGACACAGACAAACAACTGGTGTCAGTGCCATGGACTAAAACTAAATGCCAAGAAATGCATAATAGTATCCTTTGGGAAGTCATTCATCCCTAGTAACTATGATATTATGCCTTATTTCACACATTCAGTGTTAAGTAGATTGCTGCCTATGTGGTAGTTTATGGGTACAGAGTTTTTACCAAATGGGATGACACTGCACTTTTTGGCATTGAGCTTGAGGCCATGGCTCTGACACCAGGCATCTGTCACAGCGAGGCCCTTCTGTAGGATGTCCAAATCATTTGGGGACTTGACTATGGCTCCTAGTTTGCAGTCATCTGTGAACTTCATTAGCCAGAGGCCTTCTGTGTTAGCCTGAACTTCAGAGAAGTAGATACCAAACAGGAAAGGTCCCAGGATGGAACCCTGTGGTACTCCACTTGTCACTGCTTTGAGGTCAGATTTGGAGTCTGCAACTTTTACAGTGTGGGTTCTGTCAGTGAGCCAGTTGGCAACCCATCTTGTGACATAGGGATTTATACCTAGTTTAGTGAGTTTAGCTATAATTCCAGAATGGGGGATGATGTCGAAAGCCTTGGCGAGGTCAAGATAAGCTGTGTGAACCACCTTACCCTCATCTACGGCTTTGGTGACTGCCTTAAAGAAGTCGATCAGGTTCAGGAGACATGATGTGCCTTTCTCAAACCCGAACTGGGTGGGATCCAGAGTTTGGAGGTTACCAATGTCTTTGTTTATGAGTTCCATGATGATACGTTCCATGGTCTTGCAGACCAGGCTTGTCACGCTAATAGGTCAATAGTTCCCGGGATCAGTGGTGGCTCCCCCTTTGTGGAGTGGGATAACTGTTGCTGTGCACCATTCAGTGGGCACAAAGCCTGATGTGAGGCTATTGTTGAACATGGTGCTTAAGTGGGGAGCCAGTTCATTCTGAAGTTCTTGTAAAACGCAGCCTGGGATGTTGTCCAGTTCCATGGATGGTGTGTTTTTGGCTTTAGAGAGTGCAGCTTTTACCTGCGTAGTTGTGATTACAGGGACTCTGCATTCTTCCTGTATAGATATGGGCCCCTTAGGGGGTGTGGGGTTGGTAAAAGTAGCACTGAACCTATCTGCCAGGATTTTGGCAATATCAGTTGGTTCTGTAATTTTCGTGCCTTTGTGCTGTAACTCAGATCAGATCTGGGTGTTGTCATTGAGATTCTTGACATAGCTATAAAATGCTTTGTGGGTGTCCTTAGAATTAGTGGTGATTTTGTTTTCATAGCTAGCTTTGGAGGATCTTATAAGGGATCTCAGCTTCTTACTGTAGCTGACCAAGGAGCTCCTCCACTCATGGGATTTTGCTCTCTTTTGCAACAGCTTCTTCCTTCTGTTGTACAGTTTGTTTATGGCAGGGGACCACCAGATTGCCTTCCTTTTTTTGCAGGATAGCATCTTGGTTCTGTTTGGGATAGCACAATCCATGCGCTCATATAAGTGCTTATAGAGTGCATTTGTGTAGGATTCAGCAGTTGTAACTCTATTGTCCATCTGCATGGGTGTCATGAAGTTCACCACTTCTGTCTTAAAAAGCATGAAATTGGCTTTGGAGAAATTTTTTACCATGGTTTCCTTAATGGGGGGTGGGGGCAGGATGTGGATATCAAGGGTGATTAGCTTATGGTTGGATCGGACTAACGAGGAGTTGACTGCAGATGTGGAACACCGGTCACTCATGTTGGTAATGACTAGGTCTAGGATATTGTTGCCTCTAGTGGAGGTGTGGATAAGTTGATCCAGGGCATTGGATTTTATGAATTCCAGAAAGCGTTGAGCTAAGGAGTTGGTACACGAGTAGTTTTCCCAGTTAATGGTGGGGTAGTTGAAGTCGCCCATTATTAGGGTGTTTGGATGAACCCTAATATTTTCCAGTACATCAAACAAAGAGGAGTGGGAATCCTGGGGCATGGTGGGGGATCTGTAGGAAGCTACAAATTGGATTGCAGTTTTGCCCAGAGTTAGTTGCACTTGGATAACCTCGGATGCATTATGCTGAGCAACTAGCCTGGAGGTGTGGATATCCTTAATGAATATGGACACACCTCTGCATTTGGTGTTTTGGTCCAGGTTACATGGCCAAAAAGTGTGGTATGAGTTATAGCCTAGTAGTGCAGGGGTGCTCTCTGGACCCTTGAACCAGGTCTCAGTCACTGCACAGATTTCAATGTTCTCCATTTTAAGGAGTGCCTCGAATGAGTGCATTTTGAGATTTAGACTTCTAGCATTGAGTAGCATTACCCTCAGTTTTTGCTTACCTGTTCCTGTTACGGTGGTGAATTTGTTATTTGAACCTTGCCTAAAAAAGACACTATAGGGGCAGCAAGAGCCTTAGCCAGTATCTAGAATCCCAGGGGTGACAGGTGCAGGCCATGTGTGGCAAAACATCGTGGTCTTTCGACCATGTCATCCCAAGCAGACAGATACTGGATCCTTTTAGAATGACACCAGAAGCTTAGCCAATTGTTGAAGTCAGTCATTTTGTACTTGTACTGTGGTATCATTCTGTGCAATGGCAGAATGCTACTCAGGGCTAGGGTCATACCTGCCTGGGCTACAAGATCTGAGAGCTCTTCCATGTCTCTTTTCATGTAGTCCAGAGAGGTACATCTCAGGTCATTCACACCGACAAGGACAATGACAGAGTTATATATGTACTTGCTGTGGAGTGACCTGAGTGCATGGGTTATGTGGCAGATCCTGGCACCTGACAGGCAGCTGAGAGTAACCTTCTCCTTGTTTAGCCTGGTGAGTGGGACATCAGTGTGCCTGACTAGAGAGTCACCTATGACTAGTATGTTGGGTACATTGATTTGCCTTATTGGCTGTGGTTGAGTGGCACACTGAGTCTGTGGGCTATGTGCTATTTGGGTTGTGTTGGGGGATGGAGTTTGCTTGCGTTTCTGCTTTGGAGGTCTCTGTTGCTTAGACAGATTATTATTGAGAGCCTCCACAAATGTTTTTGTGTTACTATGTGTGAATTTTGGTGGTGCAGATTTAGTGAGTCTGTGTGATGAGTGTGGTGTGGTGCAAATGCTTACCTTCTCCTCATGACTGTCAAGTTCAGTTTTGGTTGGAGAGAGCTTTACCTCCAGTTTGGCTAGATAAGTGCATCTCTCACAGGTTGTAGTCTTGGGTGGTAGCAGGAGAGTGTTGTCTGTGTACATGAGGCAATTTCTACATTGCCTCAAGATTTAGTCCATGGCTGAGGATGAGGGTGTGTAATTGCTTACCAGAGTGAGTTACAGATTATGGGTTTGCCACAGTGATTGAGGAACCATCATGGGAATGAACATCATATGAGAAACTAAGGCAGCAACAGATATACTAGGTTTCAGAAGCACTTGGTATGTTTCAGGTGACAGTAAGCAAACGTTTTTTAGTGTCTTTTCTGAATCATCTCATGCTGTGGTGAAAGTCTGACACAGTAAGGATAGGTGTCAGTTAGCTTCCCAAAATAATGGACACTGAAGAAGAAGACTAGACTTCCTACTGCACCAGTTGCAGTGGAGAAAGACCAACACCATCCTCACAATCAATACTGGGATCAGCCAGAGACAGAGCTTCTAAAGGAAGTATCTGCAAACTGGGTACATATAGGGATGATTAGGGAAGCTAGCTTCATGAAAAATTCATTTATCTGGCTAGTAGGGAAGCCTGGCAGGTTAAGTGGGTTTATTGCAGGATCTGTATGTTTTAACATCCCAAGAAATTAGCAGTTCCTAGCACATTTGTATAGTGATCTAGATGGAATTTCTCCAAGTCATAAGGACCTTACTGTCTTTGACCCAGGAAGTTAGACATGGGAAGTCAACCTCTACAAAGAGGCCAGTCACAAGTGGAGTCCCTCAGGGTCAATCGTTGGACTGCTCCTTTTTGGCATTTACTTCTCTGCAGTCAAAGCCAATGTCATTGGTCTCTGGCTGACTAAATTTGCAGATTATTGCAAATTAGGAACTGACACAAATATTCTCCAGGAGGGGCTGACACAAACAACTGGTGTCAAAGCCATGGACTAAATCTAAATGCCAAGAAATGCATAATAGTATCCCCTGGGAAGTCATCTACCCCTGGTAACTATCACATTGACAACACATCCCTTAGAGCTGACTCAGTAATCAGGGACTTAGGGACATACATAGATAATAATCTAGCCTTTGACCATCATGTCTCTACAGTAGTGACGAATTATTCTATGTTGCACAAATTATAAACACAGGTATGGCATCTAAGTCCAAGGAAGTCATTGTTCCACTGTATTCAGCATTCATCAGACCTGTCATTGAGTACAGTGCCCCCTTTGGTATGTACGTAATCAGGCATATCCAACATTTGGAACATCCACAGAGGTTCCTCACTAAAAGAATACAATACCTCCTCAAGGCCCTATCACTGTATTCTCTCTTCTACAGGCTTTTGAGGGGAGATCTATGCTTGGCATACAGAAAATTGTCAGACTCCACTCTGATGGTCCTCCTGCATATCCACAAAACAAACAGCTCCAGAATTACCTGTTCTAAAGACTTAAACCTTAACTGTGATATAAATAGGACTTGTTGGAGAGGCAGGTATGCATGCTAGAGACTACCCCTTCTCTGTAACAGGCTCCCCATCCATGTGAAGCAGAGTTCCTCCCTAAACAATTCAAATGCAACTTGGACAATTGGATGGGGAAAAGGAAATTCATCCATGGTATGGCACCTATGTCTCTAATGGACACAGGCAACCTGTAAATCCTTCATCTTTCAGGCCCCTGATTGTAAATGTTTCATCTCCCAAGCTCCTACTTACACTTTTCAAGGGTATCAGAACTTGTCAGAGATGTGAGCTGCATGGCGAGGCTTAAAATGGCTCTTGTGGTCATTAGCCTAGTAAACACCACTGAACCTATGATGTAGCTGCTAGCTTTAGAGATTATTTCTGGATAAAGATTTTAGGTCAAGTTTGCATTTATGGTAGAAGAAAAGTAGTACACATCAACTGACCATCGCAGGGGATTCCACAGCTGTTTGGTACTTTCACACTGGACATTGATGTAGGCTATGAGTGGGGTCTGTGAGCAACAGCATGGTACTACTATGCTAGAAAATTAGACTACATAGACCGACTCGTATACTTTATATCTAGCAGCAACCCACAAAAACTTCAGATTGTTGAAAACAAAATGTGTTGATTCGTCCAGCCAATATCAGAAGCCATTATTGTGACAGCCATAACAGTTCTCACCATTCTTACTTTCAGAATTCCTATGCTTGGACAATTTCCTACACTTCATCACCTGCTTATTACACACAAGCCATCATATAATCTTTGAGGAAGGCAAGGCAATGGCGTTACCCTGACAAGACTTAGATTCTAGACATCAATAGGAGATAAAGCCTTCTGCAGTCAGAAATCATCTCTCTGCTGAGGTCTGGTGACAACAAACAATAGCAAACTTTATCATTTCACTAAAGCCACACCTTCAGCAGGATTGAGTTTGCAAATATTTTAGAGATACACAAAACTGTCAGACATATTTATCCCTTATAAC